>NW_024061007.1:0-40000 GCF_016432855.1 Salvelinus namaycush
TGTACCAGCAGCAGTAACCCTAACCAGTAATAAGGCTACTGTCATGGAAAGTGGTATAGGAAATATAAAGTAAGGATTTATACATGTCATCTAGGATATACTGTATGTAATGATATGTCTCTGTCTTCTAGATGGTGTTCTATACTGTATGTAATGATATGTCTCTGTCTTTTAGATGGTGTTCTATACTGTATGTAATGATATGTCTTCTAGATGGTGTTCTATACTGTATGTAATGATATGTCTTCTAGATGGTGTTCTATACTGTATGTAATGATATGTCTTCTAGATGGTGTTCTATACTGTATGTAATGATATGTCTTCTAGATGGTGTTCTATACTGTATGTAATGATATGTCTCTGTCTTCTAGATGGTGTTCTATACTGTACGTAATGATATGTCTCTGTCTTCTAGATGGTGTTCTATACTGTATGAATTCTGAGGACTTGAAATATGAATCTATTAGAATCTATGTTGGTAACTTCTTTGGTATAGGGGGCAGCATTTTCACTTTTGGATGAATTTCGTGCCCATAGTTAACTGCCTCCTACTCTGTCCCACATGCTAATATATGCATATCATTATTACTATTGGATAGACAACACTCTCTCGTTTCTAAAACTGTTTGAATGATGTCTGTGAGTATAACAGAACTCATATGACAGGCTAACAACCTGAGAAAAAATCCAAACAGGAAGTGAAAAATCTGAGAGTGTTCGTTGTTAAAGTCATCGCCTATTCAAATCCCTGTAATAGATGGATCTGTTTGCACTTTATATATTCATTCCACTAGATGTCAATAGTCAGTAGAACGTGGAATGAAGCTTATGCTGTGTTGGGAGGGGAATGAGTCTGGCAGATTGCCAGTTCTTGGTCACGCGCGTTCCTCATTATATCGTCTTGCGTTCCATTACTTATAGAGACTGAAAAGAATTCTCCGGTTGGAACCTTATTGGATATAAATGATAACAACATCCTGAAGATTGCTTCTCTACTTACTTTAACCAGTTTATTCGACCTGGAATATAACTTTTTTAAGTTTTCGTCCGACGTTTGCCTGCATCTGCGCGAGCGTTTGGACACGTGCACTACACATGCTAACACAATTAGCTAATTGGACATAAGTAATGGAAATTATCGAACAAAACAACGATTTATTGTGCAACTAGGATTCCTGGCACTGCATTCTGATGAAGATAATCAAAGGTAAGGGAATATTTATGATGTAATTTCGTATTTCTGTTGACTCCAACATGGCGGAGAAATGTTGTTTCTATCTGAGCGCCGTCTCAGGTTATTGCATGGTTTGCTTTTTACAAAGGTTTTTTTTTAATCTGACACAGCGGTTGCATTAAGAACCAGTGTATCTTTAATTATATGTAAAACATGTATCTTTCATCAAAGTTTATGATGAGTATTTCTGTTATTTGACGTGGCTCTCTGTAATTACTTAGGATATTTTGGAGGCATTTCTGAACATGGCGCCAATGTAAACCGAGATTTGTGGATATAAATATGCATATTATCGAACAAAACATAAATGTATTGTGTAACATGTCATATGAGTGTCATCTGATGAAGATGTTCAAAGGTTAGTGATTCATTTTATCTCTATTTCTGCTTTTTGTGACTACTATCTTTTGCTGGGATAATGGCTGTGTTTTTCTGTGGCTATGTACTGAGCTAACATAATTGTTTGGTGTGCTTTCCCCGTGTTGGCTGGATTCACAACATTTGTAGCTTTAATTTGGTGTCTTTCATGTGTGATTTCATGAAAGATTGATTTTTATAGTAATATATTTGAATTTGGCACGTTACATTTTTTCTGGATTTTGGCCAAGTGGGACGTTAGCGTCCCACATATCCTAGAGAAGTTAATAACAGCTCTAAAGTAGAGCGGCGACGCTACGAGGAGTTGGCACAGCGGAGTAGCACGAGAGAGAAGTTAATAACACACCAAACTGTTGTTTTAATACCTGGAAGAATTTGATTAGTCAAGGTACAATACACAAAAACATTTATGGAATGACCAGACTAGTCAAAGTATATGGAATAACTAGACTAGTCAAAGTATATGGAATAACTTGAGCAGTAAATGCATGATACTGACTTGGACTTTCAACATGAGACAGTCATTAGTTTATCAGTCCTGCCTCTAGTGACACATTGGCCCCTTGTCAGTGCACTAGGAGTGAAGGGCCCGACAGGCATACTGCAAATTATAATGTAATAACCAATAATTACTGTAATAACTCATTATAATGTAATAACTTAAGGTATTATGTAATTTCCCCCCATTTTAATTAAGTATTAATTTCTTTCTAATTTATTAAGCATTTGCCCCAATTTCAAGTGCAGAATGTTTTAAGGCCCAGGTTGTCAAGCCCTGACCTTAGAGAGCCTTTTTATGTCTCATTTTGGTTTGGTCAGGGTGTGATTTGGGTGGGCATTCTATGTACTGTTTTCTAGGTTTGTGTATTTCTATGTTTTGGCCTAGTATGGTTCTCAATCAGGGACAGCTGTCCATCTTTGTCTCTGATTTGGAATCATTCTTAGGCAGCCTTTTTCCCTTGTGTCATTGTGGGAAGTTGACTTTTGTTAGTGGCACTTTGCCCTGTAAGCTTCACGGTTGGTTTTTCGTTTGTTGTTTTGTTGGCGACATTTACTCAAATAAACAGGAAAATGTATGCTCACCACCTTGGTCTTCCTTTAACGACGGCCGTGACAGAACTTCCCACCATAAACGGACCAAGCAGCGTGGTAAGGAGGAGCAGCGCTTTCTGGAGGAATGGACATGGGAGGAGATATTGGAAGGCAAGGGACCCTGGGCACAGGCTGGTGAATATCGCCGTCCGAAGGAGGAACTGGAGGCAGCTAAAGTAGAGCGGCGACGCTACGAGGAGTTGGCACAGCGGAGTAAGCACGAGAGGCAGCCCCAGAACATTTTTTGGGGGGAGGCACACGGGGAGAGTGGCTGAGTCAGCGTATAGACCTGAGCCAACTCCACGTGCTTACCGTAAGGAGCGTGGTACTGGTCGGGCACCGTGTTATGCGGTAAAGCACACGGTGTCTCCAGTTCGCTCTCATAGCCCGGTGCGCTATATGCCATCTCTCCGCAAGTGCCACGCTAGAGTGGGCATCCAGCCAGGGCAGATTGCAGATTGCTCAGCGTGCTTGGTCTCCGATGCGCCGTTTCGGCCCAAGGTATCCTGCGCCGGCTCTGCGCACTGTGTCTCCGGTGCGCTGTGACAGCCCGGTTCGTCCTATGCCTGCGCTCTGCCCGTGCTGGGCAAAAGTGGACATTCAGCCAAGAGGAGAGGTGCAAGTGGTAAGCAGCAGATCTCCAGTGTTCCCCCACAGCCCGGTTCGACCTGTGCTTGCGCTCTGGAGGTGCCGGGCTAAAGTGGACATTCAGCCGGGAAGAGTGGTGCCAGGGATACGCACTATGTCTCCAGTGCTCCCCCACAGCCCAGTCATCCAGTGCACGCTCCACGGACCAATCCTCCTGGATGTCTCTCCAGCCTGGTGAGTCCTATGCCTGCTCCACGGACCAGGCCTCCTGGATGTCTCTCCAGTGATGATCCATGGCACGAAGCCTCCAGCGATGATCCATGGCACAAAGCCTCCAGCGATGATCCATGGCACGAAGCCTCCAGTGATGATCCAGGGCACGAGGCCTCCAGTCCGGAGCCTCCAGAGACGGTCCCCAGTCCGCGGTCTCCAGAGACGATCCCCAGTCCGGGGTCTCCATAGACAATCCCCAGTCCGGGGTCTGCAACGAGGGTCCCCAGTCCGGGGTCTCCAGAGACGGTCCCCAGTCCGGAGCCTCCAGAGACGGTCCCCAGTCCGGAGCCTCCAGAGACGGTCCCCAGTCCGGAGCCTCCAGAGACGGTCCCCAGTCCGGAGCCTCCAGAGACGGTCCCCAGTCCGGAGCCTCCAGAGACGTTCCCTACGGTTTTCTCCGGTACACAGCAGTAGGGAGGTGACACCATGTGCTTGCTAACTAGTATGCTAGCACAAAGTTTAGAAAACTAGCTGGTTAGCTAGAACATGATGTTGCCCCAGCCTCCCACCTGCTGTGCCATCGGGAAGTGGGAGCGACCAGTAGACAGTGTCCTCTGCCCCCGCCTGTCAGGCACTGTTTTCCCACAGTCCTGTTAATGACAGTGAGGGCAGGTATTCGGCAGATGGTCGCGAAGGACACTGTACAAAAATAACTCTGATAATACTTTTATTACCCTTTTGACCCACATTCAAAAGTCTCACAAGCAAAAGTCTTACTTTTCTCTGAGTTGTAAAAGCAAGCAGAGCAGAAACCAGCTACTCTTAAGTTGACTGATGTAGCTGGCAAGGTAACTGATTGACTCAACAGAAAAAAACTACACTAGTGTTTATTTCCACTGTTGAGCTAATAGTGAAACTGACATTTAACGTTAGCTAATGTTTCATCCCGTCTCGACTGTTACAAACAACGCAAATAAGCGAACAAAAAAACACAATAGGCTGGGTGCATGTAAAACGTCTGCCATCTCAAACTGACATGTAACGTTAGTGTTGTAATGTTTCATCCCGTCTCGACTGAGGTGAATGAACTAGCTAGCTAGTAGCTACCACAGCCAGTTCAGCTCTAGCATCCAGCCTTAGCCTCTAGCTATCTGTCAGATAGGGCAGCAGGTAGCCTAGAGCGTTGGGTAAGTAAACGAAAGGTCTCTGGATCTGATCCCGTAACAATCACACTAGATCTGAATCGGGCCTGGCGTTTTATGTCCCTGCATAAAAATATCAAAACGTTTCAATGATTGAGAAACAGGTTGGGGCCCAAAAAATCGTATTCCCTCCTGATTCCGTGAATCTTCCAGCCGGGTTTTCAAATAATTTTGGGAAAGTTACCAGATGTTTGCATCTACCTGGGACAGAAATCACCCACGTCTGTATTATAGACCGAGCTCCCTAAGGAACAATGAGATGACAACTGTGATCGACCGGCTCGATTCGGTCTTATGTATCAATATTAGAAATTGTGTTTTTTACATTGAATAAAAGTAGAGACTCAGAGCTAGAAAATGGTTTATCATACACTACAGTTGAGGAACAATGGGAAAGTAATTCTGCTTTGAAAGTTGATAAACTTGTAACACCACTTGAGGTAATGGGCCTTGAATGTTTTGGTACACCTACTGGAGAGCTCTTCTTTGTCTACCCCCATTCAGTATCGACCCCACCCATCTCTTTAAGGATTCACATGTGAGGCCATGTGCTAAACAGAGGGAGTAGTGTACTAAACAACCAGAGATATCAAGACTAAAGACTGGTTTATACTACATCTATTGACATGTCTGGAGACAGTTGTCGCATTGACATCATGAACATTATATTGTAGTCTGACATCAAACTTGTCGTTATGAAAAAGTATAAATACAAAAACGATCCAAATTAGCATAACTGGTGTGTGTATATAGATATATATTTCCACACTGGAATAACACTGGAATAACAATACTGAGAAATTGTGCAAAATGAGTCAATAGACCAATAAGAAAGAGATTCCCAAGTGAACACCAGATCCCAAATGAGTGCATTTCACAATTTTTTTCTGTTCACATTGACAATGTCATTTGATAAAATTTTAATTATGGTGGAGCATAAAATGGGGGTAAGATTTTCATTTTGACAATTTTTTATGAAAGTTATCTGAAAAGGTAAAGTTTGTTATAATATATAATCTAATTCTAATAGTCTTTTTATCAAAACATCCTCTGTTGTCTGTCTAGAAACGGTGCTGTTAAAGATACTGCTTGTGTTTGTCATCATATGAGACTCACCACCTGGATTCGGTCTTATGTAGCAAAATTTGAAATTGTGTTTTTTATATTGCATAAAAGCAGAGACTCAGGGCTAGAAAATGATATATCATACACTGCATTTGAGCAACAATGGGAAAGTAATTGCTTTGAAAGTAGACCAACTTGTAAACTCACTTTTGAGAAAGTGGCCTTTGAATGTTTTGGTGTGAAGAGCTCTTCTTTGTCTACACCCATTCAGCATCGTTCACACCCTCTTACGCTTTAGCCCTACCCATCTCGTTTCGTTCTCGGAGCGCACAATTGACGCTCTGGCCGATGATTTATTTACCTATGGATAACATCTGCTGGCAACAATTTCATTGCGCTTTTTTTGCAGATGTTTACTGGCCCCGACCATATTTAACGGTTGTGGTACACATGTCACGCAACGTTAGCTAATGAGCCAGCCAGCTAACTTTAGCTAGTTAAACAACAATGAACAGTGCCAACAATGCCACAGTGATGGGAGCTAACATACCAGGTTCAATGTTAGGCTCTAACTAGAAAAGCAAATGGCTCTGGAATACGAATAATGATGTCAGCTAGGTAACCAGCCAGCTAACATTAGCTAGCTAGCTAACAGTAGACTTTAGCTTAAGACATAAAGACATAGCTAGCTAGGTAAAAAAATGAACATAGCTAGGTAAACAAAGAGTAAGTTCACACACGTCATGTAACGTTAGCTAATGAGCCAGCCAGCTAAAAAAAATATTTTTTATCAATCGGCTCTCCTGTGAAGTCGTGACATGTGCTTCCTGAATCGGGTCACCTATGACTGCATGGGAAGTTTAAAAACATGTCGCTGATAAACCCCACAGAAGAAGAGATGGGGCAACAACGGTAGCTAGCTAGTTGTACACCGGTAGACAGTGTGTCCCACCTATTGGGGACTGTTTTCCCTCAGTTCTGTTAACAACGGGGAGTGCAGGTGTTTGGCTGGAGAGAAGGACACTCTATGCTAGCCAGCTAACTAGCATGCTAGCTAGCACACAGTGTCCCTAACTAGCAAACTAGCTAACACACAGTGTCGTTCCAGCCTCCCACTCTGCTGTGCTAGCGAGAGGAGGGGACAATTGGTAGACATTGTCATTTGCCCCCACCAGTTGGGAAAAAAATGTTTCTTCCGGTAAACAGCATTAGGGAGGCAGGGCGACACCATGTGCGTGCTAACTAGCGAGCTATCACAACGTCTCACTACCTAGCAAGCTAGAGAGTTAGATACCACATGGTGTCACCCCAGCCTCCCACCTGCTCTGCCATCGGGATGCGGGAGCGACCGGTAGACAGTGTCCTCTGCCCCCGCCTGTCAGGCACTGTTTTCCCACAGTTCTCTTAACGACGGTGAGGGCAGGTATCGGCAGGCAGTCGCGAAGGACTGAAACATTTAAATAACTCACTTAATACTTTCATTTCCCTTCTGACCCATATTAAAACGTCTCACAAGCAAAAGTCGTACTTTCTCCCAGACGTAGAGCAAGCAGAACCGGAACTGGCTACTCTTTAGATGACTGATATAGCTGACAAGGTAACTGCTGTTTGACTTATTAACAGAGAAAAACTACACTAGTGTTTATTACCAGTGCTGAGCTAGTAGTGAAACTCAAATCAAATGTTATTAGTCACATGCGCCAAAAACAGGTGTAGACCATATAATGAAATGCTTACTTACGAGCCCCTAACCAACAATGCAGTTTCAAAAAAATACAGATATTAATAAGAGATAAAAGTAACAAGTAATTAAAGAGCAGCAGTGAAATAACAATAGCGAGACTATATACAGGGGGGTACCGATACAGAGTCAATGTGTGGGGGCACCGGTTATTTGAGGTAGTATGTACATGTAGGTAGAGTTATTAAAGTGACTATGCTTAGATGACAACAGAGAGTAGCAGTGGTGTAAAGAAGTGGTTGGAGGAGGGAGGGGGGAGGGGGTGGGGGCACTGCAAATAGTCTGGGTAGTCATTTGACAAGAAGTTCAAGAGTCTTATGGCTTGGGGTAGAAGCTGTTTAGAAGTCTCTTGGACCTAGACTTGGAACTCTGGTACCACTTGCCATGTGGTAGCAGAGAGAACAGTCTATGTCTAGGATGGCTGGCTGGGGTCCTTGACAATTTTTAGGGCCTTCCTCTGACACCACCTGGTATAGAGGTCCTGGATGACAGGAAGTGATGTACTTGGCCGTTTGCACTACCCTCTGTAGTGCCTTGTGGTCGGACGTCGAGCAGTTGCCATACCAGGCAGTGATGCAACCAGTCAGGATGCTCTCGATGGTGCAGCTATAGTACCTTTTGAGGATCTGAGGACCCTTGCCAAATCTTTTCAGTCTCCTGAGGGGGAATATGTTTTGTTGTGCCCTCTTCACAACTGTCTTGGTGTGCTTGGACCATGTTAGATTGTTGGTGATGTGGACACTCACTCTCAAGCTCTCCACCTGCTCCACTGCAGCCCCGTCGATGAGAATGGGGGAGTGGTCGGTCCTCTTTTTCCTGTAGTCCACAATCATCTCCTTTGTCTTGATCACGTTGAGGGAGAGGTTGTTGTCCTGGCACCACATGGCCAGGTCTCTGACCTCCTCCCTATAGGCTGTCTCGTCGTTGTCGGTGACCAGGCCTACCACTGTTGTGTCATCGGCAAATTTAATGATGGTGTTGGAGTTGTACCTGGCCGTGCAGTCATGAGTGAACAGGGAGTACAGGAGGGGACTGAGCACGAAACCCCTGAGGGGCCCTTGTGTTGATGATCAGCGTGGCGGATGTGTTGTTACCTACCTGTTACCGATTGTCAGGAAGTCCAGGATCCAGTTGCAGAGGGAGGCGTTTAGTCCCAGGGTCATTAGCTTATTGATGAGCTTTGAGGGCATTCTCACATGGGTGTTCCTTTTGTCCAGGTGGGAAAGGGCAGTTTGGAGTGCAATGGAGATTGCATCATCTGCAGATCTGTTGGGACGGTATGCAAATTGGAGTGGGTCTAGGGTTTCTGGGATGATGGTGTTGATGTGAGACATGACCAGCCTTTCAAAGCACTTCATGGCTACAGACATGAGTGCTACGGGTCGGTAGTCGTTTAGGCAGGTTACCTTAGTGTCTTTGGCACAGGGACTATGGTGGTCTGCTTCAAACATGTTGATATTACAGACTCGGACAGGGAGAGGTTGAAAATGCCAGTGAAGACATTTGCCAGTTGGTCAGCGCATGCTCGCAGTAAACGTTCTGGTAATCCATCTGGCCCTGTGGCCTTGTGAATGTTGACCTGTTTAAAATTCTTACTATCATCAGCTGCGGAGAGCGTGATCACACAGTCTTCTGGAACAGCTGGTGCTCTCATGCATGTTTCATTGTTATTTGCCTCGAAGCGAGCATAGAAGTAGTTTAGCTCGTCTGGTAGGCTCGTGTCACTGGGTAGCTTTCGGCTGTGATTTCCCTTGTAGTCTGTAATGGTTTACCTTCCACATCCAACGAGCTTCAGAGCCGGTGTAGTACGATTCCATCTTAGTCCTGTATTGATGCTTTGCCTGTTTGATGGTTTGTCGGAGGCCATAGCGAGATTTCTTATAAGCTTCAGGGTTAGAGTCCCGCTCCTTGAAAGCAGCAGCTCTAGCCTTTAGCTCAGTGCGGATGCTGCCTGTAATCCATGGCTTCTGGTTGGGGTACGTCATCGATGCACTTATTGATGAAACCAATGACTGATGTGGTGTTCTCCTCAATGCCATCGGAGGAATCCCAGAACAAATTCCAGTCTGTGCTAGCAAAACTGTCCTATAGCTTAGAATCTGCTTCATCTGAACACATTTTTATTGATCTCGTCACTGGTGCTTCCTGTTTACATTTTTGCTTGTAAGCAGGAATCAGGAGGATAGAATTATGGTCAGATTTGCCAAATGGAGGGCGAGGGAGAGCTTTGTGTTTGGAGTATAGGTGGTCTAGAGTTTTCCCTCTGTTTGCACATTTAACATGCTGATAGAAATTTGGTAAAACGGATTTATGTTTCCCTGCATTAAAGTCCCCGGCTACTAGGAGCGCTGCCTCTGGGTGAACGTTTTCTTGTTTGCTTATGGAGGAATACAGCTCATTCAATGCTGTGTTAGTGCCAGCCTCTGACTGTGGTGGCATGTAAACAGATTCAAATAATACAGATGAAAACTCTCTAGGTAGATAGTTTGGTCTACAGCTTATCATGAGAAACTCTACCTCAGGCGAGCAAAACCTTGAGACTTCCTTAGATATCGTGCACCAGCTGTTGTTTATAAACATACATAGACCGCCGCCCCTTGTCTTACCAGACGCCGCTGTTCTATCCTGCTGGTACAGCGTATAACCAGCCGCCCCTTGTCTTACCAGACGCCACTGTTCTATCCTGCCGGTACAGCGTATAACCAGCCACCCCTTGTCTTACCAGACGCCGCTGTTCTATCCTGCCGGTACAGCGTATAACCAGCCACCCCTTGTCTTACCAGACGCCGCTGTTCTATCCTGCCGGTACAGCGTATAACCAGCCACCCCTTGTCTTACCAGACGCCGCTGTTCTATCCTGCCGGTACAGCGTATAACAAGCCACCCCTTGTCTTACCAGACCCTGCTGTTCTATCCTGCCGGTACAGCGTATAACCAGCCACCCCTTGTCTTACCAGACGCCGCTGTTCTATCCAGTCGGTACAGCGTATAACCAGCCACCCCTTGTCTTACCAGACGCCGCTGTTCTATCCTGCCGGTACAGCGTATAACCAGCCGCCCCTTGTCTTACCAGACGCCACTGTTCTATCCTGCCGGTACAGCGTATAACCAGCCACCCCTTATCTTACCAGACGCCACTGTTCTATCCTGCCGGTACAGCGTATAACCAGCCGTCCCTTGTCTTACCAGACCCTGCTGTTCTATCCTGCCGGTACAGCGTATAACCAGCCACCCCTTATCTTACCAGACGCCACTGTTCTATCCTGCCGGTACAGCGTATAACCAGCCACCCCTTATCTTACCAGACGCCACTGTTCTATCCTGCCGGTACAGCGTATAACCAGCCGGCCGTTGTCTTACCAGACCCTGCTGTTCTATCCTGCCGGTACAGCGTATAACCAGCCACCCCTTGTCTTACCAGACGCTGCTGTTCTATCCTGCCGGTACAGCGTATAACCAGCCACCCCTTGTCTTACCAGAGGCTGCTGTTCTATCCTGCCGGTACAGCGTATAACCAGCCACCCCTTGTCTTACCAGAGGCTGCTGTTCTATCCTGCCGGTACAGCGTATAACCAGCCACCCCTTGTCTTACCAGACCCTGCTGTTCTATCCTGCCGGTACAGCGTATAACCAGCCACCCCTTGTCTTACCAGACGCTGCTGTTCTATCCTGCCGGTACAGCGTATAACCAGCCACCCCTTGTCTTACCAGACGCTGCTGTTCTATCCTGCCGGTACAGCGTATAACCAGCCACCCCTTGTCTTACCAGAGGCTGCTGTTCTATCCTGCCCGTGCATTGTATAACCAGCCACCCGTTGTCTTAGCAGACGCCGCTGTTCTATCCTGCCGGTGCAGTGTATAACCAGCCACCCCTTATCTTACCAGACCCTGCTGTTCTATCCTGCCGGTACAGCGTATAACCAGCCGCTCCTTGTCTTACCAGACGCCACTGTTCTATCCTGCCGGTACAGCGTATAACCAGCCACCCCTTATCTTACCAGACGCCACTGTTCTATCCTGCCGGTACAGCGTATAACCAGCCGTCCCTTGTCTTACCAGACCCTGCTGTTCTATCCTGCCGGTACAGCGTATAACCAGCCACCCCTTATCTTACCAGACGCCACTGTTCTATCCTGCCGGTACAGCGTATAACCAGCCACCCCTTATCTTACCAGACGCCACTGTTCTATCCTGCCGGTACAGCGTATAACCAGCCGGCCGTTGTCTTACCAGACCCTGCTGTTCTATCCTGCCGGTACAGCGTATAACCAGCCACCCCTTGTCTTACCAGACGCTGCTGTTCTATCCTGCCGGTACAGCGTATAACCAGCCACCCCTTGTCTTACCAGAGGCTGCTGTTCTATCCTGCCGGTACAGCGTATAACCAGCCACCCCTTGTCTTACCAGAGGCTGCTGTTCTATCCTGCCGGTACAGCGTATAACCAGCCACCCCTTGTCTTACCAGACCCTGCTGTTCTATCCTGCCGGTACAGCGTATAACCAGCCACCCCTTGTCTTACCAGACGCTGCTGTTCTATCCTGCCGGTACAGCGTATAACCAGCCACCCCTTGTCTTACCAGACGCTGCTGTTCTATCCTGCCGGTACAGCGTATAACCAGCCACCCCTTGTCTTACCAGAGGCTGCTGTTCTATCCTGCCCGTGCATTGTATAACCAGCCACCCGTTGTCTTACCAGACGCCGCTGTTCTATCCTGCCGGTGCAGTGTATAACCAGCCACCCCTTATCTTACCAGACGCCGCTGTTCTATCCTGCCGGTACAGCGTATAACCAGCCACCCCTTATCTTACCAGACGCCGCTGTTCTATCCTGCCGGTACAGCGTATAACCAGCCACCCCTTGTCTTACCAGACGCCACTGTTCTATCCTGCCGGTACAGCGTATAACCAGCCACCCCTTATCTTACCAGACGCCACTGTTCTATCCTGCCGGTACAGCGTATAACCAGCCGTCCCTTGTCTTACCAGACCCTGCTGTTCTATCCTGCCGGTACAGCGTATAACCAGCCACCCCTTATCTTACCAGACGCCACTGTTCTATCCTGCCGGTACAGCGTATAACCAGCCACCCCTTATCTTACCAGACGCCGCTGTTCTATCCTGCCGGTACAGCGTATAACCAGCCGGCCGTTGTCTTACCAGACCCTGCTGTTCTATCCTGCCGGTACAGCGTATAACCAGCCACCCCTTGTCTTACCAGACGCTGCTGTTCTATCCTGCCGGTACAGCGTATAACCAGCCACCCCTTGTCTTACCAGAGGCTGCTGTTCTATCCTGCCGGTACAGCGTATAACCAGCCACCCCTTGTCTTACCAGAGGCTGCTGTTCTATCCTGCCGGTACAGCGTATAACCAGCCACCCCTTGTCTTACCAGACCCTGCTGTTCTATCCTGCCGGTACAGCGTATAACCAGCCACCCCTTGTCTTACCAGACGCTGCTGTTCTATCCTGCCGGTACAGCGTATAACCAGCCACCCCTTGTCTTACCAGACGCTGCTGTTCTATCCTGCCGGTACAGCGTATAACCAGCCACCCCTTGTCTTACCAGAGGCTGCTGTTCTATCCTGCCCGTGCATTGTATAACCAGCCACCCGTTGTCTTAGCAGACGCCGCTGTTCTATCCTGCCGGTGCAGTGTATAACCAGCCACCCCTTATCTTACCAGACGCCGCTGTTCTATCCTGCCGGTACAGCGTATAACCAGCCACCCCTTATCTTACCAGACGCTGCTGTTCTATCCTGCCGGTACAGCGTATAACCAGCCGCTCCTTGTCTTACCAGACGCCGCTGTTCTATCCTGCCGGTACAGCGTATAACCAGCCGCCCCTTGTCTTACCAGACCCTGCTGTTCTATCCTGCCGGTACAGCGTATAACCAGCCACCCCTTATCTTACCAGACGCCACTGTTCTATCCTGCCGGTACAGCGTATAACCAGCCACCCCTTATCTTACCAGACGCCACTGTTCTATCCTGCCGGTACAGCGTATAACCAGCCGGCCGTTGTCTTACCAGACCCTGCTGTTCTATCCTGCCGGTACAGCGTATAACCAGCCACCCCTTGTCTTACCAGACGCTGCTGTTCTATCTTGCCGGTACAGCGTATAACCAGCCACCCCTTGTCTTACCAGAGGCTGCTGTTCTATCCTGCCGGTACAGCGTATAACCAGCCACCCCTTGTCTTACCAGAGGCTGCTGTTCTATCCTGCCGGTACAGCGTATAACAAGCCACCCCTTGTCTTAACAGACCCTGCTGTTCTATCCTGCCGGTACAGCGTATAACCAGCCACCCCTTGTCTTACCAGACGCTGCTGTTCTATCCTGCCGGTACAGCGTATAACCAGCCACCCCTTGTCTTACCAGACGCTGCTGTTCTATCCTGCCGGTACAGCGTATAACCAGCCACCCCTTGTCTTACCAGAGGCTGCTGTTCTATCCTGCCCGTGCATTGTATAACCAGCCACCCGTTGTCTTACCAGACGCCGCTGTTCTGTCCTGCCGGTGCAGTGTATAACCAGCCACCCCTTATCTTACCAGACGCCGCTGTTCTATCCTGCCGGTACAGCGTATAACCAGCCACCCCTTATCTTACCAGACGCCGCTGTTCTATCCTGCCGGTACAGCGTATAACCAGCCACCCCTTGTCTTACCAGACGCTGCTGTTCTATCCTGCCGGTACATCGTATAACCAGCCACCCCTTGTCTTACCAGAGGCTGCTGTTCTATCCTGCCGGTACTGCGTATAACCAGCCACCCCTTGTCTTACCAGAGGCTGCTGTTCTATCCTGCCGGTACAGCGTATAACCAGCCACCCCTTGTCTTACCAGAGGCTGCTGTTCTATCCTGCCGGTACAGCGTATAACGAGCCACCCCTTGTCTTACCAGACCCTGCTGTTTTATCCTGCCGGTACAGCGTATAACCAGCCACCCCTTGTCTTACCAGACGCTGCTGTTCTATCCTGCCGGTACAGCGTATAACCAGCCACCCCTTGTCGTACCAGACCCTGCTGTTCTATCCTGCCGGTACAGCGTATAACCAGCCACCCCTTGTCTTACCAGACGCTGCTGTTCTATCCTGCCGGTACAGCGTATAACCAGCCACCCCTTGTCTTACCAGAGG
Organism: Salvelinus namaycush; assembly: GCF_016432855.1. Taxonomy (NCBI): domain Eukaryota; kingdom Metazoa; phylum Chordata; class Actinopteri; order Salmoniformes; family Salmonidae; genus Salvelinus; species Salvelinus namaycush. Next base: position 14,650 of record NW_024061007.1, read on the forward strand.
CTGCTGTTCTATCCTGCCGGTACAGCGTATAACCAGCCACCCCTTGTCTTACCAGACGCCGCTGTTCTATCCTGCCGGTACAGTGTATAACCAGCCACCCCTTGTCTTACCAGAGGCCGCTGTTCTATCCTGCCGGTACAGCGTATAACCAGCCACCCCTTGTCTTACCAGATGCTGCTGTTCTATCCTGCCGGTACAGCGTATAACCAGCCACCCCTTATCTTACCAGACGCCGCTGTTCTATCCTGCCGGTACAGCGTAAAACCAGCCACCCCTTATCTTACCAGACGCTGCTGTTCTATCCTGCCGGTACAGCGTACAACCAGCCACCCCTTGTCTTACCAGACGCTGCTGTTCTATCCTGCCGGTACATCGTATAACCAGCCACCCCTTGTCTTACCAGAGGCTGCTGTTCTATCCTGCCGGTACAGCGTATAACCAGCCACCCCTTGTCTTACCAGAGGCTGCTGTTCTATCCTGCCGGTACAGCGTATAACCAGCCACCCCTTGTCTTACCAGACGCTGCTGTTTTATCCTTCCGGTACAGCGTATAACCAGCCACCCCTTGTCTTACCAGACGCTGCTGTTCTATCCTGCCGGTACAGCGTATAACCAGCCACCCCTTGTCTTACCAGACCCTGCTGTTCTATCCTGCCGGTACAGCGTATAACCAGCCACCCCTTGTCTTACCAGACGCTGCTGTTCTATCCTGCCGGTACAGCGTATAACCAGCCACCCCTTGTCTTACCAGAGGCTGCTGTTCTATCCTGCCGGGACAGCGTATAACCAGCCACCACTTGTCTTACCAGACGCCGCTGTTCTATCCTGCCGGTACAGCGTATAACCAGCCACTCCTTGTCTTACCAGAGGCTGCTGTTCTATCCTGCCGGTACAGCGTATAACCAGCCACCCCTTATCTTACCAGACGCCGCTGTTCTATCCTGCCGGTACAGCGTATAACCAGCCACCCCTTATCTTACCAGACGCTGCTGTTCTATCCTGCCGGTACAGCGTATAACCAGCCACCCCTTGTCTTACCAGAGGCTGCTGTTCTATCCTGCCGGTACAGCGTATAACCAGCCACCCCTTGTCTTACCAGAGGCTGCTGTTCTATCCTGCCGGTACAGCGTATAACCAGCCACCCCTTGTCTTACCAGACCCTGCTGTTTTATCCTGCCGGTACAGCGTATAACCAGCCACCCCTTGTCTTACCAGATGCTGCTGTTCTATCCTGCCGGTACAGCGTATAACCAGCCACCCCTTGTCTTACCAGACCCTGCTGTTCTATCCTGCCGGTACAGCGTATAACCAGCCACCCCTTGTGTTACCAGACGCTGCTGTTCTATCCTGCCGGTACAGCGTATAACCAGCCACCCCTTGTCTTACCAGAGGCTGCTGTTCTATCCTGCCGGTACAGCGTATAACCAGCCACCCCTTGTCTTACCAGACGCTGCTGTTCTATCCTGCCGGTACAGCGTATAACCAGCCACTCCTTGTCTTACCAGAGGCTGCTGTTCTATCCTGCCGGTACAGCGTATAACCAGCCACCCCTTGTCTTACCAGAGGCTGCTGTTCTATCCTGCCGGTGCAGCGTATAACCAGCCACCCCTTGTCTTACCAGACGCTGCTGTTCTATCCTGCCGGTACATCGTATAACCAGCCACCCCTTGTCTTACCAGATACCACTGTTCTATCCTGCCGGTACAGCGTATAACCAGCCACCCCTTGTCTTACCAGACACCACTGTTCTATCCTGCCGGTACATCGTATAACCAGCCACCCCTTGTCTTACCAGACGCCGCTGTTCTATCCTGCCGGTACAGCGTATAACCAGCCGCCCCTTGTTTTACCAGACGCTGCTGTTCTATCCTGCCGGTACAGCGTATAACCAGCCGCCCCTTGTCTTACCAGACGCCACTGTTCTATCCTGCCGGTACAGCGTATAACCAGCCACCCCTTATCTTACCAGACGCCACTGTTCTATCCTGCCGGTGCAGCGTATAACCAGCCACCCCTTGTCTTACCAGACACCGCTGTTCTATCCTGCCGGTGCAGCGTATAACCAGCCACCCCTTATCTTACCAGACGCCGCTGTTCTATCCTGCCGGTACAGCGTAAAACCAGCCACCCCTTATCTTACCAGACGCTGCTGTTCTATCCTGCCGGTACAGCGTACAACCAGCCACCCCTTGTCTTACCAGACGCTGCTGTTCTATCCTGCCGGTACATCGTATAACCAGCCACCCCTTGTCTTACCAGAGGCTGCTGTTCTATCCTGCCGGTACAGCGTATAACCAGCCACCCCTTGTCTTACCAGAGGCTGCTGTTCTATCCTGCCGGTACAGCGTATAACCAGCCACCCCTTGTCTTACCAGAGGCTGCTGTTCTATCCTGCCGGTACAGCGTATAACCAGCCACCCCTTGTCTTACCAGAGGCTGCTGTTCTATCCTGCCGGTACAGCGTATAACCAGCCACCCCTTGTCTTACCAGACGCTGCTGTTTTATCCTTCCGGTACAGCGTATAACCAGCCACCCCTTGTCTTACCAGACGCTGCTGTTCTATCCTGCCGGTACAGCGTATAACCAGCCACCCCTTGTCTTACCAGACCCTGCTGTTCTATCCTGCCGGTACAGCGTATAACCAGCCACCCCTTGTCTTACCAGACGCTGCTGTTCTATCCTGCCGGTACAGCGTATAACCAGCCACCCCTTGTCTTACCAGAGGCTGCTGTTCTATCCTGCCGGTACAGCGTATAACCAGCCACCCCTTGTCTTACCAGACGCCGCTGTTCTATCCTGCCGGTACAGCGTATAACCAGCCACTCCTTGTCTTACCAGAGGCTGCTGTTCTATCCTGCCGGTACAGCGTATAACCAGCCACCCCTTATCTTACCAGACGCCGCTGTTCTATCCTGCCAGTACAGCGTATAACCAGCCACCCCTTATCTTACCAGACGCTGCTGTTCTATCCTGCCGGTACAGCGTATAACCAGCCACCCCTTGTCTTACCAGACGCTGCTGTTCTATCCTGCCGGTACAGCGTATAACCAGCCACCCCTTGTCTTACCAGACACCACTGTTCTATCCCGCCGGTACAGCGTATAACCAGCCACTCCTTGTCTTACCAGAGGCTGCTGTTCTATCCTGCCGGTACAGCGTATAACCAGCCACCCCTTGTCTTACCAGACACCACTGTTCTATCCCGCCGGTACAGCGTATAACCAGCCACCCCTTGTCTTACCAGAGGCTGCTGTTCTATCCTGCCGGTACAGCGTATAACCAGCCACCCCTTGTCTTACCAGAGGCTGCTGTTCTATCCTGCCGGTACAGCGTATAACCAGCCACCCCTTGTCTTACCAGACCCTGCTGTTTTATCCTGCCGGTACAGCGTATAACCAGCCACCCCTTGTCTTACCAGACGCTGCTGTTCTATCCTGCCGGTACAGCGTATAACCAGCCACCCCTTGTCTTACCAGAGGCTGCTGTTCTATCCTGCCGGTGCAGCGTACAACCAGCCACCCCTTGTCTTACCAGACGCCGCTGTTCTATCCTGCCGGTACATCGTATAACCAGCCACCCCTTGTCTTACCAGATACCACTGTTCTATCCTGCCGGTACAGCGTATAACCAGCCACCCCTTGTCTTACCAGACACCACTGTTCTATCCTGCCGGTACATCGTATAACCAGCCACCCCTTGTCTTACCAGACACCACTGTTCTATCCTGCCGGTACAGCGTATAACCAGACACCCCTTGTCTTACCAGAGGCTGCTGTTCTATCCTGCCGGTACAGCGTATAACCAGCCACCCCTTGTCTTACCAGAGGCTGCTGTTCCATCCTGCCGGTACAGCGTATAACCAGCCGCCCCTTGTCTTACCAGAGGCTGCTGTTCTATCCTGCCGGTACAGCGTATAACCAGCCAGTTGTATGTTGATGTTGTTGTCGTTCAGCCACGACTTCGTGAAGCAGAAGATATTGCAGTCGTGAAAGTCTTGAAGGGGAAAAAAGAGGATTCTGTTAGTCTGTGGTGAGAAATCGCAGTCCTGATGTCTAGAAATTATTTTGGGTCATGAGAGACGGTAGCGGCAACATAATGTACAAAATAATAAGTTACAAACAACGCAAGTAAGCGAACAAAAAAAACACAATTAGCCCGCTCATTTCAAACTTTTTTGTTTTATGTCCCTGTATAAAAATAGCAAAAAAGTTTCAATGATTGAGTGACAGGTTGGCGCCAAAAAATATGTATCTCTTCTGCACTGTGTGTAGACAGCCTGGTCTCATAGACTAGATGTACTGTGTCACTGTGTATAGACAGCCTGGTCTCATAGACTAGATGTACTGTGTCATGTAGACAGCCTGGTCTCATAGACTAGATGTACTATGTCATGTAGACAGCCTGGTCTCATAGACTAGGTGCACTGTGTCACTGTGTGTAGACAGCCTGGTCTCATAGACTAGATGTACTGTGTGTAGACAGCCTGGTCTCATAGACTAGATGTACTGTGTGTAGACAGCCTGGTCTCATAGACTAGATGTACTGTGTCACTGTGTGCAGACAGCCTGGTCTCATAGACTAGATGTACTGTGTCATGTAGACAGCCTGGTCTCATAGACTAGATACACTGTGTCACTGTGTATAGACAGCCTGGTCTCATAGACTAGATGTACTGTGTCATGTAGACAGCCTGGTCTCATAGACTAGATGTACTGTGTCATGTAGACAGCCTGGTCTCATAGACTAGATGTACTGTGTCACTGTGTGTAGACAGCCTGGTCTCATAGACTAGATGTACTGTGTCACTGTGTATAGACAGCCTGGTCTCATAGACTAGATGTACTGTGTCACTGTGTGTAGACAGCCTGGTCTCATAGACTAGATGTACTGTGTCACTGTGTGTAGACAGCCTGGTCTCATAGACTAGATGTACTGTGTCATGTAGACAGCCTGGTCTCATAGATTAGATGTACTTTGTCATGTAGACAGCCTGGTCTCATAGACTAGATGCACTGTGTCACTGTGTGTAGACAGCCTGGTCTCATAGACTAGATGCACTGTGTCATGTAGACAGCCTGGTCTCATAGACTGGCTGCACTGTGTCACTGTGTGTAGACAGCCTGGTCTCATAGACTAGATGTACTGTGTCACTGTGTGTAGACAGCCTGGTCTCATAGACTAGATGCACTGTGTCACTGTGTGTAGACAGCCTGGTCTCATAGACTAGATGCACTGTGTCATGTAGACAGCCTGGTCTCATAGACTAGATGCACTGTGTCACTGTGTATAGACAGCCTGGTCGCATAGACTAGATGTACTATGTCACTGTGTGTAGACAGCCTGGTCTCATAGACTTGATGCACTGTGTCACTGTGTGTAGACAGCCTGGTCTCATAGACTAGATGCACTGTGTCACTGTGTATAGACAGCCTGGTCTCATAGACTAGATGCACTGTGTCACTGTGTGTAGACAGCCTGGTCTCATAGACTATATGTACTGTGTCACTGTGTGTAGACAGCCTGGTCTCATAGACTAGATGTACTGTGTCACTGTGTGTAGACAGCCTGGTCTCATAGACTAGATGTACTGTGTCATGTAGACAGCCTGGTCTCATAGACTAGATGCACTGTGTCACTGTGTGTAGACAGCCTGGTCTCATAGACTAGATGCACTGTGTCACTGTGTGTAGACAGCCTGGTCTCATAGACTAGATGCACTGTGTCACTGTGTATAGACAGCCTGGTCTCATAGACTAGATGTACTGTGTCACTGTGTGTAGACAGCCTGGTCTCATAGACTAGATGTACTGTGTCACTGTGTATAGACAGCCTGGTCTCATAGACTAGATGTACTGTGTCACTGTGTATAGACAGCCTGGTCTCATAGACTAGATGTACTGTGTCACTGTGTATAGACAGCCTGGTCTCATAGACTAGATGTACTGTGTCACTGTGTATAGACAGCCTGGTCTCATAGACTGGCTGCACTGTGTCACTGTGTGTAGACAGCCTGGTCTCATAGACTAGATGTACTATGTCACTGTGTATAGACTGCCTGGTCTCATAGACTAGATGTACTGTGTCATGTAGACAGCCTGGTCTCATAGACTAGATGTACTGTGTCACTGTGTATAGACTGCCTGGTCTCATAGACAGGCTGCACTGTGTCATGTAGACAGCCTGGTCTCATAGACTGGCTGCACTGTGTCACTGTGTATAGACAGCCTGGTCTCATAGACTAGATGTACTGTGTCACTGTGTATAGACAGCCTGGTCTCATAGACTAGATGTACTGTGTCACTGTGTGTAGACAGCCTGGTCTCATAGACTAGATGTACTGTGTCACTGTGTGTAGACAGCCTGGTCTCATAGACTAGATGTACTGTGTCACTGTGTGTAGACAGCCTGGTCTCATAGACTAGATGTACTGTGTCACTGTGTATAGACAGCCTGGTCTCATAGACTAGATGTACTGTGTCACTGTGTATAGACAGCCTGGTCTCATAGACTAGATGTACTGTGTCACTGTGTATAGACAGCCTGGTCTCATAGACTAGATGTACTGTGTCACTGTGTATAGACAGCCTGGTCTCATAGACTGGCTGCACTGTGTCACTGTGTGTAGACAGCCTGGTCTCATAGACTAGATGTACTATGTCACTGTGTATAGACTGCCTGGTCTCATAGACTAGATGTACTGTGTCATGTAGACAGCCTGGTCTCATAGACTAGATGTACTGTGTCACTGTGTATAGACTGCCTGGTCTCATAGACAGGCTGCACTGTGTCATGTAGACAGCCTGGTCTCATAGACTGGCTGCACTGTGTCACTGTGTATAGACAGCCTGGTCTCATAGACTAGATGTACTGTGTCACTGTGTATAGACAGCCTGGTCTCATAGACTAGATGTACTGTGTCACTGTGTGTAGACAGCCTGGTCTCATAGACAGGCTGCACTGTGTCATGTAGACAGCCTGGTCTCATAGACTGGCTGCACTGTGTCACTGTGTATAGACAGCCTGGTCTCATAGACTAGATGTACTGTGTCACTGTGTATAGACAGCCTGGTCTCATAGACTAGATGTACTGTGTCACTGTGTGTAGACAGCCTGGTCTCATAGACTAGATGTACTGTGTCACTGTGTGTAGACAGCCTGGTCTCATAGACTAGATGTACTGTGTCACTGTGTATAGACAGCCTGGTCTCATAGACTAGATGTACTGTGTCACTGTGTATAGACAGCCTGGTCTCATAGACTAGATGTACTGTGTCACTGTGTATAGACAGCCTGGTCTCATAGACTGGCTGCACTGTGTCACTGTGTGTAGACAGCCTGGTCTCATAGACTAGATGTACTATGTCACTGTGTATAGACTGCCTGGTCTCATAGACTAGATGTACTGTGTCATGTAGACAGCCTGGTCTCATAGACTAGATGTACTGTGTCACTGTGTATAGACTGCCTGGTCTCATAGACAGGCTGCACTGTGTCATGTAGACAGCCTGGTCTCATAGACTGGCTGCACTGTGTCACTGTGTATAGACAGCCTGGTCTCATAGACTAGATGTACTGTGTCACTGTGTATAGACAGCCTGGTCTCATAGACTAGATGTACTGTGTCACTGTGTGTAGACAGCCTGGTCTCATAGACTAGATGTACTGTGTCACTGTGTGTAGACAGCCTGGTCTCATAGACTAGATGTACTGTGTGTAGACAGCCTGGTCTCATAGACTAGATGTACTGTGTCACTGTGTGTAGACAGCCTGGTCTCATAGACTAGATGTACTGTGTGTAGACAGCCTGGTCTCATAGACTAGATGCACTGTGTCACTGTGTATAGACAGCCTGGTCTCATAGACTAGATGTACTGTGTCACTGTGTACAGACACCCTGGTCTCCTAGCCACTGTGCTTCTACACCTGCATTGCTTGCTGTTTGGGGTTTTAGGCTGGGTTTCTGTACAGTACTTTGTGACATCAGCTGATGTACGAAGGGCTATATAAATAAATGTGATTGATTGATTGATGACTCTTATGAGAGGAAGTGGGCATTTCACAAATTAAGCTACAGAATGAATTGTACATTTTATGGTGACTTTAAATTCAATTTTAGACCAAGTTTTTTTTCCGTTTTGGTACTATTTTTTGAAGTATGTGGTACATTTTCAAAACCAAACTGGTCACACTTGTAACGCAAAACCTGGATTGTAAACATCTCTCACCACACAACCATGAATTTAAAATATGAGTTTATATTGAAATATAATGAACACATTGGTTTAATCACCAAAACAACATAGTGATATATTTTCAATGTAGTCGTTTTAACTACCAGTTAATCGAATAGCAATCATTGCATCCTGACAGACAGGATCTGCAGAGAGGATTGGGAGAAACTCCCCAAATACAGGTGTGCCGAGCTTGTAGCTGTAACGATCGTCGTAATCCTCCTCCTCGGAAGAGGAGGGGAGGCGAGAAGGATCAGACCAATATGCGGAGTGATTAGTGTCCATGATTATTTAATGAATCGAAATTGAACACGAAACAAAAGAACACCATGAAACAATCGACAAACAGTCCCGTGTGGCACGAATGCAGACACGCGATACAACCACCCACAAAACACACGTGAAACCCCGGCTGCCTTAGTATGATTCTCAATCAGGGACAAACGATCTACAGCTGTCTCTGACTGAGAATCATACCAGGCCGAACACAAAAACCCCAACATAGAAAAACACACATAGACCAACCCACCCAACTCACGCCCTGACCAACTAAATAAATACAAGAAAAAAGGAAAACAGGTCAGGAACGTGACAGTAGCATCATACACAAAAAGACTGAGGGCTGTAATCGCTGCCAAATCTGCTTCAACATTGTACTGAGTGAAGGGTCTGAATACCTATGTAAATGTGATATTTCAGTTTTTGCTTTGTCATTAAGGGAATTCTGTGTATGCTCTGGCTAGTATCACTGCTCTTGATAGTATCACTGCTCTTGATAGTATCACTGCTCTGACTAGTACCACTGCTTTGAGTAGTATCACTGCTCTTGATAGTATCACTGCTCTGTCTAGTATAACTGCTCTGACTAGTATCACTGCTCTGTCTAGTAACACTGCTCTGACTAGTAACACTGCTCTGGAGAGTATCACTACTCTGGAGAGTATCACTACTCTGTCTAGTACCACTGCTCTGTCTAGTACCACTGCTTTAAGTAGTATCACTGCTCTGTCTAGTACCACTGCTCTGTCTAGTACCACTGCTCTGTCTAGTACCTCTGCTCTGGCTAGTATCTCTGCTCTGGCTAGTACCACTGCTCTGGATAGTATCACTGCTCTGGATAGTATCACTGCTCTGGATAGTATCACTGCTCTGGATAGTATCACTGCTCTGGCTAGTACCACTGCTCTGGCTAGTACCACTGCTCTGACTAGTACCACTGCTCTGTCTAGTAACACTGGTCTGTCTAGTAACACTGGTCTGTCTAGTAACACTGGTCTGTCTAGTAACACTGCTCTGTCTAGTAACACTGCTCTGTCTAGTAACACTGCTCTGTCTAGTATCACTGCTCTGTCTAGTATCACTGCTCTGTCTAGTATCACTGCTCTGGCTAGTATCACTGCTCTGGCTAGTATCACTGCTCTGGCTAGTATCACTGCTCTGGCTAGTATCACTGCTCTGGCTAGTATCACTGCTCTGGCTAGTATCACTGCTCTGGCTAGTATCACTGCTCTGGATAGTATCACTGCTCTGGCTAGTATCACTGCTCTGGCTAGTACCACTGCTCTGTCTAGTATCACTGCTCTGAGCAGTGATACTAGCCAGAGCAGTGATACTAGACAGAGCAGTGATACTAGCCAGAGCAGTGATACTAGCCAGAGCAGTGATACTAGACAGAGCAGTGATACTAGACAGAGCAGTGATACTAGCCAGAGCAGTGATACTAGCCAGAGCAGTGATACTAGACAGAGCAGTGATACTAGCCAGAGCAGTGATACTAGCCAGAGCAGTGATACTAGCCAGAGCAGTGATACTAGACAGAGCAGTGATACTAGCCAGAGCAGTGGTACTAGACAGAGCAGTGGTACTAGCCAGAGCAGTGATACTAGACAGAGCAGTGATACTAGCCAGAGCAGTGATACTAGACAGAGCAGTGATACTAGCCAGAGCAGTGATACTAGCCAGAGCAGTGATACTAGCCAGAGCAGTGATACTAGACAGAGCAGTGATACTAGACAGAGCAGTGATACTAGCCAGAGCAGTGATACTAGACAGAGCAGTGATACTAGACAGAGCAGTGATACTAGACAGAGCAGTGATACTAGACAGAGCAGTGATACTATCCAGAGCAGTGATACTAGACAGAGCAGTGATACTAGACAGAGCAGTGATACTATCCAGAGCAGTGATACTAGACAGAGCAGTGATACTAGACAGAGCAGTGATACTAGCCAGAGCAGTGGTACTAGACAGAGCAGTGGTACTAGCCAGAGCAGTGACACTAGACAGAGCAGTGAAACTAGACAGAGCAGTGATACTAGACAGAGCAGTGATACTAGACAGAGCAGTGATACTAGACAGAGCAGTGATACTAGACAGAGCAGTGAAACTAGACAGAGCAGTGATACTAGACAGAGCAGTGAAACTAGACAGAGCAGTGGTACTAGACAGAGCAGTGGTACTAGCCAGAGCAGTGACACTAGACAGAGCAGTGAAACTAGACAGAGCAGTGATACTAGACAGAGCAGTGAAACTAGACAGAGCAGTGATACTATCCAGAGCAGTGATACTAGACAGAGCAGTGAAACTAGACAGAGCAGTGATACTAGACAGAGCAGTGAAACTAGACAGAGCAGTGATACTAGACAGAGCAGTGATACTAGACAGAGCAGTGATACTAGACAGAGCAGTGATACTAGACAGAGCAGTGAAACTAGACAGAGCAGTGATACTAGACAGAGCAGTGATACTAGACAGAGCAGTGATACTAGACAGAGCAGTGATACTAGACAGAGCAGTGGTACTAGACAGAGCAGTGATACTAGACAGAGCAGTGATACTAGACAGAGCAGTGATACTAGACAGAGCAGTGATACTAGACAGAGCAGTGATACTATCCAGAGCAGTGATACTATCCAGAGCAGTGATACTAGACAGAGCAGTGATACTATCCAGAGCAGTGATACTAGACAGAGCAGTGATACTAGCCAGAGCAGTGATACTAGACAGAGCAGTGATACTAGACAGAGCAGTGGTACTATCCAGAGCAGTGGTACTATCCAGAGCAGTGATACTATCCAGAGCAGTGATACTATCCAGAGCAGTGATACTATCCAGAGCAGTGATACTATCCAGAGCAGTGATACTAGACAGAGCAGTGATACTAGACAGAGCAGTGGTACTATCCAGAGCAGTGATACTATCCAGAGCAGTGATACTATCCAGAGCAGTGATACTAGACAGAGCAGTGATACTAGACAGAGCAGTGATACTAGCCAGAGCAGTGATACTAGCCAGAGCAGTGATACTAGCCAGAGCAGTGATACTAGACAGAGCAGTGATACTAGACAGAGCAGTGATACTAGACAGAGCAGTGATACTAGACAGAGCAGTGATACTAGACAGAGCAGTGATACTATCCAGAGCAGTGATACTAGACAGAGCAGTGATACTAGACAGAGCAGGGATACTAGACAGACAAATGTTAATAGACAGAGCAGTGATACTATCCAGAGCAGTGACACTAGCCAGAGCAGTGATACTAGACAGAGAAGTGGTACTAGACAGAGCAGTGATACTAGACAGAGCAGTGATACTAGACAGAGCAGTGATACTATCCAGAGCAGTGACACTAGCCAGAGCAGTGAAACTAGACAGAGCAGTGAAACTAGACAGAGCAGTGATACTAGACAGAGCAGTGATACTAGACAGAGCAGTGAAACTAGACAGAGCAGTGATACTAGACAGAGCAGTGATACTAGACAGAGCAGTGAAACTAGACAGAGCAGTGGTACTAGACAGAGCAGTGGTACTAGCCAGAGCAGTGACACTAGACAGAGCAGTGAAACTAGACAGAGCAGTGATACTAGACAGAGCAGTGAAACTAGACAGAGCAGTGATACTATCCAGAGCAGTGATACTAGACAGAGCAGTGATACTAGACAGAGCAGTGATACTAGACAGAGCAGTGAAACTAGACAGAGCAGTGATACTAGACAGAGCAGTGATACTAGACAGAGCAGTGAAACTAGACAGAGCAGTGATACTAGACAGAGCAGTGAAACTAGAACTAGCAGTGGTACTAGACAGAACACTAGCAGTGGTACTAGACAGAACACTAGCAGTGGTACTAGACAGAACACTAGCAGTGGTACTAGACAGAACACTAGCAGTGGTACTAGACAGAACACTAGCAGTGGTACTAGACAGAACACTAGCAGTGGTACTAGACAGAACACTGGTACTAGTCAGTGATACTAGCCAGAGCAGTGATACTAGACAGAGCAGTGATACTAGACAGAGCAGTGATACTAGACAGAGCAGTGGTACTAGACAGAGCAGTGGTACTAGACAGAGCAGTGGTACTAGCCAGAGCAGTGATACTAGCCAGAGCAGTGATACTAGACAGAGCAGTGATACTAGACAGAGCAGTGAAACTAGATAGAGCAGTGAAACTAGACAGAGCAGTGATACTAGACAGAGCAGTGATACTAGACAGAGCAGTGATACTAGCCAGAGCAGTGGTACTAGCCAGAGCAGTGGTACTAGCCAGAGCAGTGATACTAGACAGAGCAGTGATACTAGACAGAGCAGTGGTACTAGCCAGAGCAGTGGTACTAGCCAGAGCAGTGATACTAGACAGAGCAGTGATACTAGACAGAGCAGTGATACTAGACAGAGCAGTGATACTATCCAGAGCAGTGGTACTAGACAGAGCAGTGATACTAGACAGAGCAGTGATACTATCCAGAGCAGTGGTACTAGACAGAGCAGTGATACTAGCCAGAGCAGTGATACTAGACAGAGCAGTGGTACTAGCCAGAGCAGTTATTCAACTGTTACCAGGCACCTGCAACAAAGATAGCTCAGATGTCCGAGTGCCTTTTGAATTTTTGAAAAACAAGGTGAATATGACTTGCCTAGTTAAATAAAGGTTAAATAAATAAAATAAAATGACACCCTAAACCCTAAACCAGGTGAAGACCGTTATGTTACCTCGTTGGCAGCCGTGTGTCTTGGGACTGGGTCAACTCTTGGGCACAAAAACTTGTCATTCCTTAAAGTTCCCCTCTGTTCTCTGTCTGCGCTCCCTCTCCTGGCTGCCTCCTCCTAGCACGAGGAGAGAGAGAATGGAAATATTTAGCAAATGGCAAAGCAACAAAACATGTCATTAGTTTTCCTCTTATTCAGTTCTTACAGTTTACGGTTCTGAGTAAATATCTGAATAATTCCACAAGGCTACTGTGGATTTACCACTCTCTGTATTTTCTCCAGGTTCTTCCTGTAACGGTTGTCGTCTGGAGGAGAAGAAGAGGACCAAGGTGCAGCGTGGTAAGTGTTCATTCTATTTAATTAAAATATGAAACACTTGACAAAACAACAAACACGACAAACGCACAGTCCTGAAAGGTGAAACAAACACTAAACAGGAAACAACCACTCACAAACACAGGTGGGAACAGGCTACCTAAGTATGATTCTCAATCAGAGACAACGATAGACAGCTGCCTCTGATTGAGAACCATACCCGGCCAAATACACAGAAATACAACACTAGGACAACATAGAACACCAGACATAGAATGCCCATCCAAACTCACGCCCTGACCAACCAAAATAGAGACATTAAAAGGATCTTTACGGTCAGGGCGTGACACTTCCTCCGTAACCACTCTCTGTATTTTCTCCAGGTTCTACCTCCGTAACCTCTCTCTGTATGTTCTCCAGGTTCTACCTCCGTAACCTCTCTCTGTATTTTCTCCAGGTTCTACCTCCGTAACCTCTCTCTGTATTTTCTCCAGGTTCTACCTCCGTAACCTCTCTCTGTATTTTCTCCAGGTTCTTCCTCCGTAACCTCTCTCAGTATTTCCTCCAGGTTCTACCTCCGTAACCTCTCTCTGTATTTTCTCCAGGTTCTACCTCCATAACCACTCTCTGTATTTTCTCCAGGTTCTACCTCCGTAACCACTCTCTGTATTTTCTCCAGGTTCTTCCTCCGTAACCTCTCTCTGTATTTTCTCCAGGTTCTACCTCCATAACCACTCTCTGTATTTTCTCCAGGTTCTACCTCCGTAACCACTCTCTGTATTTTCTCCAGGTTCTACCTCCGTAACCTCTCTCTGTATTTTCTCCAGGTTCTACCTCCATAACCACTCTCTGTATTTTCTCCAGGTTCTACCTCCGTAACCACTCTCTGTATTTTCTCCAGGTTCTTCCTCCGTAACCTCTCTCAGTATTTCCTCCAGGTTCTACCTCCGTAACCACTCTCAGTATTTTCTCCAGGTTCTACCTCCGTAACCTCTCTCTGTATTTTCTCCAGGTTCTACCTCCGTAACCTCTCTCTGTATTTTCTCCAGGTTCTACCTCCGTAACCTCTCTCTGTATTTTCTCCAGGTTCTACCTCCATAACCACTCTCTGTATTTTCTCCAGGTTCTACCTCCGTAACCTCTCTCTGTATTTTCTCCAGGTTCTACCTCCGTAACCTCTCTCTGTATTTTCTCCAGGTTCTACCTCCGTAACCTCTCTCTGTATTTTCTCCAGGTTCTACCTCCGTAACCTCTCTCTGTATTTTCTCCAGGTTCTACCTCCATAACCACTCTCTGTATTTTCTCCAGGTTCTACCTCCGTAACCTCTCTCTGTATTTTCTCCAGGTTCTACCTCCGTAACCTCTCTCTGTATTTTCTCCAGGTTCTACCTCCGTAACCACTCTCAGTATTTTCTCCAGGTTCTACCTCCGTAACCTCTCTCTGTATTTTCTCCAGGTTCTACCTCCGTAACCTCTCTCTGTATTTTCTCCAGGTTCTTCCTCCGTAACCTCTCTCTGTATTTTCTCCAGGTTCTACCTCCGTAACCTCTCTCTGTATTTTCTCCAGGTTCTACCTCCGTAACCTCTCTCTGTATTTTCTCCAGGTTCTACCTCCGTAACCTCTCTCTGTATGTTCTCCAGGTTCTACCTCCGTAACCTCTCTCTGTATTTTCTCCAGGTTCTACCTCCGTAACCTCTCTCTGTATTTTCTCCAGGTTCTACCTCCGTAACCTCTCTCTGTATTTTCTCCAGGTTCTTCCTCCGTAACCTCTCTCTGTATTTTCTCCAGGTTCTACCTCCGTAACCACTCTCTGTATTTTCTCCAGGTTCTACCTCCGTAACCACTCTCTGTATTTTCTCCAGGTTCTACCTCCGTAACCTCTCTCTGTATTTTCTCCAGGTTCTACCTCCGTAACCACTCTCTGTATGTTCTCCAGGTTCTACCTCCGTAACCTCTCTCTGTATTTTCTCCAGGTTCTACCTCCGTAACCTCTCTCTGTATTTTCTCCAGGTTCTTCCTCCGTAACCTCTCTCTGTATTTTCTCCAGGTTCTACCTCCGTAACCTCTCTCTGTATTTTCTCCAGGTTCTTCCTCCGTAACCTCTCTCTGTATTTTCTCCAGGTTCTACCTCCGTAACCTCTCTCTGTATTTTCTCCAGGTTCTACCTCCGTAACCTCTCTCTGTATTTTCTCCAGGTTCTTCCTCCGTAACCACTCTCTGTATTTTCTCCAGGTTCTACCTCCGTAACCTCTCTCTGTATTTTCTCCAGGTTCTACCTCCGTAACCTCTCTCTGTATTTTCTCCAGGTTCTTCATCCGTAACCTCTCTCTGTATTTTCTCCAGGTTCTACCTCCGTAACCTCTCTCTGTATTTTCTCCAGGTTCTACCTCCGTAACCTCTCTCTGTATTTTCTCCAGGTTCTACCTCCGTAACCTCTCTCTGTATTTTCTCCAGGTTCTTCCTCCGTAACCCCTCTCTGTATTTTCTCCAAGTTATACCTCCGTAACCACTGTCTGTATTTTCTCCAGGCTCTTCCTCCGTAACCACCTGTCAGAGACGGACCAAGGCGCAGCGAAGGTTGAGTTCCACATCATTTATTAATAGTGAAACTTAGCAAAAACAAAACAATAAACAATAAACTAACAACGAAACGTGACTACGTGGTGCACATGCAAAAAACACAAAACAATATCCCACACCCCAGGTGGGAACAATGGAGACTTAAATATGATCCCCAATCAGAGACTGGGGTAATCAGCTCACCAACACTATGAAAACCAGAACACAACATAGACATACTGATAATGGAATTTATATGTTTAAATTAATGATTAGAATATTCCACCCTGAAACCATATAATTGTATGAAATTGATTAGAATCATGAAATTATTCTAATGATGTGTGTAGTTTTAGTCAGTAAAATTATATATCTGTGAGTGTAGTTTTAGTCAGAATTAGGGTAAAACAATATATCTGTACAATATGTCTTTATAGTATCTCAGACCGTCTGAGCTAAATTCGGTGCCGACCTGACTAGAGATTTGGGAGAGGACAGGGAGGACTTCAAGGTCTCAAGGAATCCCTAATCTTCGTCGGCTGGGTAGTGATACAGTATGTGCGTAGGATACCTACTGTTTGTGTGTGAATGTAAGTGCGTAAGGAGCGAGTATAAAATGAATGGTTTTGTACAACGGACTAGCGCTCTCGTGAATAAACAATTTGACTATCATAGCTGGGCCTCCGTCTGTTTCATTCAACCAGTATCTTACACATTCTGGGTTGCACACCAGTCTCCTGGCCCCTAGAGACAGATAGAAGGGGTAGTAACCATGACTCTATAGTCCTCACCAGTCTGCTGGCCCCTAGAGACAGAAAGAAGGGGTAGAAACCATGACTCTATAGTCCACACCAGTCTCCTGGCCCCTAGAGACAGATAGAAGGAGTAGTAACCATGACTCTATAGTCCACACCAGTCTCCTGGCCCCCAGAGACAGATAGAAAGGGGTAGTAACCATGACTCTATAGTCCTCACCAGTCTCCTGGCCCCTAGAGACAGATAGAAGGGTAGTAACCATGACTCTATAGTCCACACCAGTCTCCTGGCACTTACAGATTTATAGAAGGGTAGTAACCATGACTCTATAGTCCACACACCAGTCTCCTGGCACCCAGAGATAGATAGAAGTGGTAGGAACCATGACTCTATAGTCCTCACCAGTCTGCTGGCCCCTAGAGACAGAAAGAAGGGGTAGCAACCATGACTCTATAGTCCACACCAGTCTCCTGGCCCCTAGAGACAGATAGAAGGGGTAGTAACCATGACTCTATAGTCCACACCAGTCTCCTGGCCCCCAGAGACAGATAGAAGGGGTAGTACCCATGACTCTATAGTCCACACCAGACTCCTGGCCCCTAGAGATAGATAGAAGGGGTAGTAACCATGACTCTATAGTCCACACCAGTCTCCTGGCCCCTAGAGGTAGGTAGAAGGGTAGTACCCATGACTCTATAGTCCACACCAGTCTCCTGGCCCCTAGAGACAGATAGAAGGGGTACTAACCATGACTCTATAGTCCTCACCAGTCTCCTGGCCCCTAGAGACAGATAGAAGGGGTAGTAACCATGACTCTATAGTCCACACCAGTCTCCTGGCCCCTAGAGACAGATAGAAGGGATGACTACAGGGTTACCACCACACAGTCCTGTATCTATTAATTAATGTACTGTGTGTCTGTACTACAACCCACCAGAGAGGTAGAGACAGCAGGATTACTACAGGGTTACCACCACACAGTCCTGTATCTATTAATGTACTTTGTGTCTGTACTACAACTCACCAGAGATGTAGAGGTAGCAGGATGACTACAGGGTTACCACCACACAGTCCTGTATATATCTTTTTATGGCTGCAGGGGCAGTATTGAGAAGCTTGGATGAAAGGTAGCCATTTCAAACGGCCTCGTACTCAATTCTTGCTCGTACAATATGCATATTATTATTACTATTGGATAGAAAACACTCTCAAGTTTCTAAAACCATTTGAATTATATCTGTGAGTAAAACAGAACTCATTTTGCAGCAAACTTCCTAACAGGAAGTGGAAAATCTGAAATCGATGCTCTGTTCCAGGGCCTCCCTATTAATTTGCTTGACATGTATTAGTATACATGCACTTCATACGCCTTCCACTAGATGTCAATAGGCTGTGAGAGGTGAAATGGGGTTTCTAGCTATATCTATGGTGAAAAGAGAGGTCTTGGAATGACCTGACCCCAAATTCCTCTGTTCAGGAAGACGCAGGATGGACATCAGTATTGGCTTCTGAAAAGCATTCGTTATAGACGTCTAATATCTCCGGCTTTGATTTTATTTGATAAATGTGATAATATCATCGTAAAGTATGTTTTTTCAATATAGTTTTATCAGATTATAGAAATTTTTCCGGGGGTTTTGGAGTGTTCCGTTCTCTGCGTTTGGTGACGATGGGCAGCTTCGCGCCACTTGGCTAGTTTGCTTGCTAATTCGAGAGGGAAAAAGGACATTCTAAAACCAAACAACGATTGTTCTGGACAAAGGACCCCTTGTGCAAGATTCTGATGGAAGCTCAACAAAAGTAGGACCCATTTATGATGTTATTTCGTATTTCTGTCGAAAATGTTTAGTATTATTTTCCGCCCTTATTTTGGGCGCTGTCTCGCTATAACGTAAGCTGTATGTCGTACTAAAGTTATTTTTAGAATTCTAACACGGCGATTGCATTAAGAACTAGTGTATCTATCATTTCCTGTACAACATGTATTTTTTAGTAAAGTTTATGAATAGTTATTTGGTCAGAATAGGTGAGTGTCAGTAATATATCCGGAGATTCTGGAAAATAGATGCTACGTTATCACAATGTATAACCACGGATTTCGGCTCTAAATATGCACATTTTCGAACAAAACATAAGTGTATTGTATAACCTGATGTTATAGGACTGTCATCTGATGAAGCTTGTCAAGGTTAGTGAAAAATTATATATCCTTTGCTGTTTTTTTGCGATCACTAACTTTTGCTGCTGATAAATGGGTTGTGTTTTTGGCTATTGTGGTAAGCTAATATAATGCAATATTGTGTTTTCGCTGTAAAACACTTAAAAAATCTGAAATATTTGCTGGATTCACAAGATGTTTATCTTTCATTTACTGTACACCATGTATTTTTCATAAATGTTTTATGATGAGTATTTAGTATTTAGTTTTATGATGAGTATTTTATTTGGGTATTTCACGTTGGTCTCTGTAATTGTTCTAGCTGCTTCGGTGCTATTTGTGATTGTAGCTGCAATGTAAAACTATGATTTATACCTGAAATATGCACATTATTCGAACAAAACATAGATTTATTGTATAACATGTTATAAGACTGTCATCTGATGAAGATGTTTCTTGGTTAGTGACTAATTATATCTCTATTTGGTCGGTTTTGTGCAAGCTACCTGTGCTGTGAAAGAAATGTCTGTGCTTTTTTGTATTTGGTGGTGAGCTAACATAAATATACGTGGTGTTTTCGCTGTAAAACATTTTAAAAATCGGACATGTTGGCTGGATTCACAAGATGTTTATCTTTCATTTGCTGTATTGGACTTGTTAATGTGTGAAAGTTAAATATTTCAAAAAAATATTTTTGGAATTTCGCACGCTGCCTTTTCAGTGGAATGTGGGCCACCTGTTTGCGCAATTTGTCCAGAAAGCCCTGTCTGCAGTCGCAGAGTTTTCCACCATTTGTTGGTCCCTTGTAGCCACTCCTGGCAAGCTCGCCATTTATGTCGTGGAAATATTCGCTCAATCATATTTCTCAGATACCAGAACTTGTGAATTCAAATAGACTTTATTACAAAGTAACAAGCCGAGCTGGGCCATGGACCGACTGCCGGACTCCGTCTCAGTCCACTCCTTTTATACAGTTTCATGCTTATAGAAGTGTCATAGTCCCTCCCCTTTATGCTAAAAACCAGATCCCCTCGGCTTTACTCCACCATTGTTTCCAAATCTAAGTTCTTTCCTCTAGGTGGGGTTCCCCTCTCCTCTAGTTGGGGTTCCCCTCTCCTCTAGGTGGGGTTCCCCTCTCCTCTAGGTGGGGTTCCCCTCTCCTCTAGGCGGGGTTCCCCTCTCCTCTAGGCGGGGTTCCCCTCTCCTCTAGGCGGGGTTCCCCTCTCCTCTAGGCGGGGTTCCCCTCCCCTCTAGGCGGGGTTCCCCTCCCCTCTAGGTGGGGTTCCCCTCTCCTCTAGGTGGGGTTCCCCTCTCCTCTAGGTGGGGTTCCCCTCTCCTCTAGTTCCTTGGATCAATTATATTGGTGGCGCACCTATACATTATTTCCAGAAAATAATAAGTACAGATTACTATATGAAATTATAAGATTGCTACATGCCATTATCGGACTATAATATTACTACGGGCCATTATAGGATTAAGTACAGATAACTATAGTCCATTATAGAATTATACCAATAAGTACACTCAATCCCAGGACTACACATAGTGGCTTTGCTTACTCCCTTTAGTGATATTCAGCCTTTTAACAAGAAACACATTCTCTTAACAGAAAACACCCACACTATCTATTGCTGCAAAGAAACCACTGCTAATGGACACCAATAATAAGAAGAGACTGGCTTGGGCCAAGAAACACAAGCAATGGACATTAGACTGGTGGAAATCTGTCCTTTGGTCTGATGAGTCCAAATTTAAGATTTCTGGTTCCAACCGCAGTGTCTTTGTGAGAAGCAGAGTAGGTGAATCTCTGCATGTGTGGTTCACTGTGAAGCGTGGAGGAGGAGGTGTGATGGTGCTTTGCTGGTGACACTGACAGTGATTTATTTAGAATTCAAGGCACACTTAACCAGCATGGCTACCACAGCATTCTGCAGCGATACACCATCCCATCTGGTTTGAGCTTAGTGGGACTATCATATGTTTTTTAACAGGACAATGACCCAACACACCTCCAGACTGTGTAAGGGCTATTTGACCAAGAAGGAGAGTGATGGAGTGCTGCATCAGGTGACCTGG
This sequence comes from Salvelinus namaycush, assembly GCF_016432855.1. Classification (NCBI taxonomy): domain Eukaryota; kingdom Metazoa; phylum Chordata; class Actinopteri; order Salmoniformes; family Salmonidae; genus Salvelinus; species Salvelinus namaycush. Next base: position 35,739 of record NW_024061007.1, read on the forward strand.
CCTCCACTTGATTTGTTTAACACGTTGTTGGTTACTACATGATTCCATATGAGTTATTTCATAGTTTTGATGTCTTCACTATTATTCTGCAATGTAGAAAATAGTAAAAATAAAGAAAAACCCTTGAATGAGTAGATGTGTCCAGACTTTTGACTGGTCCTGTATGTTAATTAAGGGGATGGTTCACCAGAATAGAAAGGTTCATACCTCTAAATATCATCTTATTAGATGGAGCCATTTCCCCCCATTAGTTTGGGATTCAGACCTGCAGTCATCTTGATTTCAGACACTTTGGAGAAGTGTTCCACAGGCAGTAAATCTATTGTAGAATAAATGGAACCTGGATCCATTTCATTCTATTAACATGGTTTATGTGTTATAGCAGTAATGGGGTTAAACTGATATTAAAATGACAACTCCATAGGTGGTACCAGGTCAGGGGAGTTCATCTCTGCTCCCAGCATCCCTGGGACAGTACTGATCAACATAGCTGATCTGATGCAGAGGTGGACCAGTGATGTTTTCCTCTCAGTGGTGAGACTTGCCCTTCCATTTGACACACCTTTACCTGATGAGATCATACAAGACGTTACAGGCTTATTGCACGTGGAAACAGACCTGAGTTAAAAAATAATGTTGAATTTGAGTTTTTTGTAATGGAACCAATAGAAAAGTCCTAAAAGTACAAACAAACCCCGCCCACCTGGAGGACTAAAGGAAATGCTCAAAGTATTTGTAAGATTTCAAATAGTATTTGAATCCAGGGTCGTATTCGTTAGAGAACACTGTAGCAAAACATTTAGCAACAAAATTATTTTAGTTCAGTTAGTCCCTCCCTGTTTCAGTTCATTTTCTGCAGTTTGGTGCCTCGTGGATATGATTCAGGTCTCCGTGGAAACATCAATGTAAATTCACCTTTGATTTTTACTCCTCACTTTCCCTTTCAGGTCCATAGGGTTTTACTGCCCCCTGCTGGAGACTGGAGCACACTGCAGTCCCTTTCAGGTCCATAGGGTTTTACTGCCCCCTGCTGGAGACTGGAGCACACTGCAGTCCCTTTCAGGTCCATAGGGTTTTACTGCCCCCTGCTGGAGACTGGAGCACACTGCAGTCCCTTTCAGTTCCATAGGGTTTTACTGCCCCCTGCTGGAGACTGGAGCACACTGATGAGGCCCTCATCAATACAGGTACTGTATGTAGAACCATAGTAAAGACCAGTTTGGACTATCAATACAGGTACTGTATGTAGAACCATAGTAAAGCCCAGTATGGACTATCAATACAAAGTGACCATTTAGAATGAGGCCCAGTTCAATGAGAGTTAGTCTTAACAGAACTGGGGGATGACAGACAGGAAGTGGGGGGGTGGAGATCTAATATATTGTTGTGCCAAACACTAATGCATGATATTGTAATAAATCTACACCCTATTCCCTACGTAGAACACTACTTTAGACCTGGTCAGAAGCACCGTAGTGCACTACGTAGGGAATAGGGAACCATTTGGAACAGAGACAGTAATTCCCCTGAACATCTTCCTCATCTGGTTTCTTGAACAGCCCTTCACTCCTCCCCTCTTCCTCCCCTCCTCCCTTTTCATTCTATTCTATCAGCCACACCACTAGCTCACCTCCACACAATACATTTACAAGTTAAAGACACACCTTGGAATAAATAACAAAGGAAAACTATTACTAGATGAAGTTTAGTGTTTTTTATTATTTCCCATCACCATAAATCATATTTAATCACTGAACAGTAGCAGACCTAACTTCATCTGTTCCTGACTCTGGATAGTGGATTAAAAAGACCATCAATCTCCAATGATATTAAAGTACTATTCTGAACATTACTGATATACTGAGTGGCAAGTCAAGATATCTGCTGGTTTTATTGTTTGGTCAATAGCACCACCTGCTGGACAGCTTTAATGTTGCTGGACTGAGCAGTATGGGAGGATGAAAGATGACACATTTAGGGACGGTTTCCTGGACATCTACATTGAACATACTTTTTAGTCCAGGACTAGGATTAATCTGTGTCTGGGAAACCAGTCCATATAGTTTAGTAGAAAGTAAGTGATACCAGCTTGTAGTGGGCTGACTAGTCCTGAATTGTCCTTTAGTTCCTGGACCATTTTCCATGCAGCTCCAGGTGACAGAGAACACATCAATTAGGACCAACAAGCTGATCAATGATACTGAGGAGAATTACATAGAGACAGAGAACCAACTGAGAAAACATATCAATGGTTCTGAATGACAACCAATATACATCAACACCAGACATCATGATTCATGGAAATGTACAAGATTAAAACATTGCAATTACAAAAATATGAAAACATTGAATTTTAATTCATAACATCTTCTGAAGATCAAATCAGTTAAATCATTGTAGATAAAACAGAGCAGAATGAATCATCACATCTGGGGACCATCACCACCAGCATGACTAGTATCTATGTGGACCCTACTACAGTTTAACCAGCTCAGCTATAGACTACACCAGCATGACTAGTATCTATGTGGACCCTACTACAGTTTAACCAGCTCAGCTATAGACTACACCAGCATGACTAGTATCTATGTGGACCCTACTACAGTTTAACCAGCTCAGCTATAGACTACACCAGCATGACTAGTATCTATGTGGACCCTACTACAGTTTAACCAGCTCAGCTATAGACTACACCAGCATGACTAGTATCTATGTGGACCCTACTACAGTTTAACCAGCTCAGCTATAGACTACACCAGCATGACTAGTATCTATGTGGACCCTACTACAGTTTAACCAGCTCAGCTATAGACTACACCAGCATGACTAGTATCTATGTGGACCCTACTACAGTTTAACCAGCTCAGCTATAGACTACACCAGCATGACTAGTATCTATGTGGACCCTACTACAGTTTAACCAGCTCAGCTATAGACTACACCAGCATGACTAGTATCTATGTGGACCCTACTACAGTTTAACCAGCTCAGCTATAGACTACACCAGCATGACTAGTATCTATGTGGACCCTACTACAGTTTAACCAGCTCAGCTATAGAGTACACCAGCATGACTAGTATCTATGTGGATCCTACTACAGTTTAACCAGCTCAGCTATAGACTACACCAGCATGACTAGTATCTATGTGGACCCTACTACAGTTTAACCAGCTCAGCTATAGACTACACCAGCATGACTAGTATCTATGTGGACCCTACTACAGTTTAACCAGCTCAGCTATAGACTACACCAGCATGACTAGTATCTATGTGGACCCTACTACAGTTTAACCAGCTCAGCTATAGACTACACCAGCATGACTAGTATCTATGTGGACCCTACTACAGTTTAACCAGCTCAGCCATAGACTACACCAGCATGACTAGTATCTATGTGGACCCTACTACAGTTTAACCAGCTCAGCCATAGACTACACCAGCATGACTAGTATCTATGTGGACCCTACTACAGTTTAACCAGCTCAGCCATAGACTACACCAGCATGACTAGTATCTATGTGGACCCTACTACAGTTTAACCAGCTCAGCTATAGACTACACCAGCATGACTAGTATCTATGTGGACCCTACTACAGTTTAACCAGCTCAGCTATAGACTACACCAGCATGACTAGTATCTATGTGGACCCTACTACAGTTTAACCAGCTCAGCTATAGACTACACCAGCATGACTAGTATCTATGTGGACCCTACTACAGTTTAACCAGCTCGGCTATAGACTACACCAGCATGACTAGTATCTATGTGGACCCTACTACAGTTTAACCAGCTCAGCTATAGACTACACCAGCATGACTAGTATCTATGTGGACCCTACTACAGTTTAACCAGCTCAGCTATAGACTACACCAGCATGACTAGTATCTATGTGGACCCTACTACAGTTTAACCAGCTCAGCTATAGACTACACCAGCATGACTAGTATCTATGTGGACCCTACTACAGTTTAACCAGCTCAGCTATAGACTACACCAGCATGAATAGTATCTATGTGGACCCTACTACAGTTTAACCAGCTCAGCTATAGACTACACCAGCATGACTAGTATCTATGTGGACCCTACTACAGTTTAACCAGCTCAGCTATAGACTACACCAGCATGACTAGTATCTATGTGGACCCTACTACAGTTTAACCAGCTCAGCTATAGACTACACCAGCATGAATAGTATCTATGTGGACCCTACTACAGTTTAACCAGCTCAGCTATAGACTACACCAGCATGACTAGTCTCTA
>NW_024061007.1:45000-87500 GCF_016432855.1 Salvelinus namaycush
AGACAGGTACAGAACACCTCTTGGTCCTGCTCTACTCTCCTCCCTCCTGGACAGACAGGTACAGAACACCTCTTGGTCCTGCTCTACTCTCCTCCCTCCTGGACAGACAGGTACAGAACACCTCTTGGTCCTGCTCTACTCTCCTCCCTCCTGGACAGGCAGGTACAGAACACCTCTTGGTCCTGCTCTACTCTCCTCCCTCCTGGACAGGCAGGTACAGAACACCTCTTGGTCCTGCTCTACTCTCCTCCCTCCTGGACAGACAGGTACAGAACACCTCTTGGTCCTGCTCTACTCTCCTCCCTCCTGGACAGACAGGTATAGAACACCTCTTGGTCCTGCTCTACTCTCCTCCCTCCTGGACAGACAGGTACAGAACACCTCTTGGTCCTGCTCTACTCTCCTCCCTCCTGGACAGACAGGTACAGAACACCTCTTGGTCCTGCTCTACTCTCCTCCCTCCTGGACAGACAGGTACAGAACACCTCTTGGTCCTGCTCTACTCTCCTCCCTCCTGGACAGACAGGTACAGAACACCTCTTGGTCCTGCTCTACTCTCCTCCCTCCTGGACAGACAGGTACAGAACACCTCTTGGCCCTGCTCTACTCTCCTCCCTCCTGGACAGACAGGTACAGAACACCTCTTGGTCCTGCTCTACTCTCCTCCCTCCTGGACAGACAGGTACAGAACACCTCTTGGTCCTGCTCTACTCTCCTCCCTCCTGGTACCCCCTCCAGTAGCCTGCCCCGTAGCAGAGCTAGACCCAGCCTCTGCCCCCTGAGTCCTAGTAGGCTGGACAATAGAACGAGTCCAAACGGCCAAAGAATGTTGTCTGAGCTGGAACACCAGCGAGGCCATAGCAAATGAATTGAAACAAACCTTCACAGAGCCTCTTCTGACTGGAATGATCCTTAGAATTACATTTCCCCTAAATGGCACCAAAAAATGTCTCCCTTTTTATTTGACCACTAAAACCTGTTCTTAGGACCAAACTGGAAAATAACAACTTGTCTCCCCTCCTGGACCGCTTGGTGTTAAGTAGCAAACTAAGTGAAAAATCTGTAAATCGCCTTTTTTAGGCAGATTTAGTCACTTAACCCTAGTGGCTCTGGATAAGAGTGTCTGCTAAATGACTCACATGGAAACTTAAATACAAAGTTAACTAGATATCATTTGTGTCATTTATAGCCTGGTACAGATAGTAAAACTACATTAAATACAATGTTATCTAGATATCATTTGTGTCATTTATAGCCTGGCACAGATAGTAAAACTACATTAAATACAATGTTATCTAGATATCATTTGTGTCATTTATAGCCTGGCACAGATAGTAAAACTACATTAAATACAACGTTAACTAGATATCATTTGTGTCATTTATAGCCTGGCACAGATAGTAAACCTACATTAAATACAACGTTAACTAGATATCATTTGTGTCATTTATAGCCTGGCACAGATAGTAAAACTACATTAAATACAACGTTATCTAGATTTCATCGCCACATAACTTATGTGGAATTTAAAAGACACCGTTAACGTTACCGTTAGCTAGCTAACAACGTCTGTTACACTGTAACTTACCGGCAACCTCACATAAAAACGTATTGGTTAACAAAGCTTTGATTATGACCAAAGTCTATAGTAGTGAAAAGTCTCTCTCTCTATTGTAACTTACCACAAATTGCCATCATAGCCTCTCTACATGAATGTGTCCTGTCAGAGTCTTTTCCTCTCCGTTAACCGTTAGCTAGCAGTCTCGAGCCACAGCTGACGTTGACCACAATGAGCTACAAGTAGGACTGACGTCACTAGCGGTGCAGCAGCCTCTGCAGCAGCAGCCTCCCCCGGGTCCTAGTGCCCGCCCGGTAACACGGTTAAGATGCGATGGAACGGTTGACGGGAAAACAACAAATCACAGAGAAAATATATTGACTGATATATTGAGTTGTTTAGGGTAGCTTTAGCTTTGGCTTTAATAAATTCAGAAAACACTTGAAAACCAAAATAAAAAAAGAATAGTAGCCCTCCTCAGGAACCACAAAACCCTCACAGACCAACTTCTTCTTCTATGATATAATGGCGGTCAACAAACCAACGTTAAAGGTGCATGGCGCCACCTACTGTGCTGGAGTGTGTTCAATCACGGTTTACAACATTTCTAAATCCTCCTACCTAACTCAGAGTACACATACAGATGTTGATTTAAATGCACCAATACATATCCTTAAAGCTATATACTGGATTCTGTCCAGCTTCTGAAGACAAGTCTTTGATGCTGTTCCATAAACTATACACCTGTAATCAATTGTCGTCCTGATCAGAGCTCTATAAATATCCATCAACGATTGTCTGTCAGCACCCCATTCATAACCAGAGACCCACACAACCAACTACCACGAAAGTGATGGAATGAGAGAGAGAGAGACATCGTTACAACACTGTACATAGACATAATATAACGTTTCTTCTTCTTTGGAGTTTAACGGTGGTTGGCATCCAATATGTTGCATTACCGCCCCCAACTGGACTATAATATAAATCTATTTTACTTTGTGATACAAAATGGGAAAAGGGGATATTATAATCATACTAAGTAACACCCTTCCAACTAACCCTACACTCATTAAAAACCCACTACCCCATTCCACTACTTTGACCCTATCTGCTCCTGCACCATGCCAACTAACCCTACACTCATTAAAAACCCACTACCCCATTCCACTACTTTGACCCTATCTGCTCCTGCACCATGCCAACTAACTCTACACCCATTAAAAACCCACTACCCCATTCCACTACTTTGACCCTATCTGCTCCTGCACCATGCCAACTAACCCTACACTCATTAAAAACCCACTACCCCAGTCCACTACTTTGACCCTATCTGCTCCTGCACGATTCCAACTAACCCTACACTCATTAAAAACCCACTACCCCATTCCACTACTTTGACCCTATCTGCTCCTGCACCATGCCAACTAACCCTACACTCATTAAAAACCCACTGCCCCATTCCACTACTTTGACCCTATCTGCTCCTGCACCATGCCAACTAACTCTACACCCATTAAAAACCCACTACCCCATTCCACTACTTTGACCCTATCTGCTCCTGCACCATGCCAACTAACCCTACACTCATTAAAAACCCACTACCCCATTCCACTACTTTGACCCTATCTGCTCCTGCACCATGCCAACTAACCCTACACTCATTAAAAACCCACTGCCCCATTCCACTACTTTGACCCTATCTGCTCCTGCACCATGCCAACTAACCCTACACTCATTAAAAACCCACTACCCCATTCCACTACTTTGACCCTATCTGCTCCTGCACCATGCCAACTAACCCTACACTCATTAAAAACCCACTACCCCATTCCACTACTTTGACCCTATCTGCTCCTGCACCATGCCAACTAACCCTACACTCATTAAAAACCCACTACCCCATTCCACTACTTTGACCCTATCTGCTCCTGCACCATGCCAACTAACCCTACACTCATTAAAAACCCACTACCCCATTCCACTACTTTGACCCTATCTGCTCCTGCACCATGACAACTAACCCTACACTCATTAAAAACCCACTACCCCATTCCACTACTTTGACCCTATCTGCTCCTGCACCATGCCAACGACCTGGGAGGACGGGTCACAACCACTCAACACACCTTGTAACTCTTCTGAAGTCAAATCTCATATGACCAAATACTTCTCTGGTTCTGAACTCTTCACCACACCTTCTACCTCACTTAACTCTCCCTCATTCATTTCCATTTCACCTCCAGAACTCAGTCTGGCGCACGACTCACTCTGTTTGCACTTGAATTATAACATTTGAAATGTCTTAATTCTTTTGAAATGAAATGTTGTGTAAAGTTTTCTGTTCATTCATAATTGTTTATTATCTACTTCACTTCTTTGGCATAGTAAAGATATGTTTCCCATGCCAATAAAGATCTTTGAATTGAATAGAGAGAGAGCTCCATGTTAATGTATAGGGGACATGAGTCAGTCATGGTTACTCATGGTTATGTGATGAGGTAGCCCCGCCTGCTACTTCTAAATCAGTGTCGGTCCAATAGGGAATGTCCTCTTGGTGTAACGGTCAAGATGTTGGTTTCTCCCACGGTAGACCTGGGTTCATATCCCGTCAGTTACATTAAACAGTCTATTCTCTGAAAGGGGTCCAGACAGCCTGTTCTCAACAGTGGGGTCAGTGGGATTGGATAAGGACCCCTCTCCCTCTCTCTGATTGGAGGAGAGAAGTGAAACAGTCTGATGGGAGTCCAGACATAGTGGGATTGGAGAACGTCCCCTCTCTCTCTGATTGGAGGAGACAGGTAAAATGGTGTGTCTCCTCTGGTCAACAATACTCACCTTGAAAGACTCCACAGCCTGTTGGAGCTCCTTCAGCTCCTTCTCTCTCTCCTGGAATCTCTGCTGGACCTTCTGCTGACTCATCCCCAGCTGCCTCTGTGGAGAATCACTCTTCAATGAGCTATCAAGCTTTATTAGTCCCGTAGATCAATAGTATAGTAATGTGACATAGGACCCATAGAGAGGAAGGCCTACAATCCCGAGGAAGTCCCTTTACAATATGATATTATGTTGCTATGTGAATGATTATAGTTTTTATGGTGGGCCTACATGTATCAAGGGGTTGAGACTGAACTTTGAACTCATAAAAGGCCATTCAGAATGATAATAGTGTTTGACTTTAGAAAATGGTGATACATTTGGAGAATCTGGGTTAACATATCTATATACTCAAGGTTTGTGTTCATATTTGTGGATCCATTTCATTTTAATGATCTCATATTCAAACAGATTTAGTTCCTACTGTATCTTTAATTCTTTGTTTATCAGACAGTCACCAACAAGTTGTTCTGGTCTTACCTGTTTCTCAGTCCTCTCTGCTGCAGCTGACACTGTATCATGGCCTTTATGTTCATCCATTGTACACAGATAACAGATACACTGCTGATCGGTACGACAGTAAACCTCCAGCAGTTTGTCATGATGAGAGCAGATCTTCTCCTGTAGTTGTGCGGTGGCTTTGACCAGCTTGTGCTTCTTCAAAGCAGGAAATTCATAGTGAGGTTGGAGGTGAGTCTCACAGTAAGAGGCCAGACATGCCAGACAGGACATGAGGGCTTTCTGCTTTCTGGTCCCAGTGCAGAAATCACACGCCACATCTCCAGGTCCAGCATAGCACAGAGCAGGAGGGGGAGCAGCCTGGAGTCCTGTCTTCCTCAGTTTCTCCACCATATCAGCCAACATGTTATTTTTCCTCAGATTAGGCCTTGGAGTGAAGGTCTCTCTGCACTGAGGACAGCTATAGACCCCTTTCAGAACATCCTGATCCCAGCAGCCCTCAATACAGCTCCTACAGTAACTGTGTCCACAGGGAATAACCACCGGCTCTTTCAGTAGATCCAGACAGACAGAACAACAGAACTGGTCCTGGTCCAGCAGAACTCCCTGCTGAGCCATTTTGACGGTTGTTCACTCTTACACAGACAGACGACAAAGAGACTCAGATCAGTTTCGTTTCCACAGAAGAGAGTTTGTGAAGGGGAGGGACTTCCTGGTTCTGCCAGAGGGCTGGGGTTAGAGGGAGGGAAGGAGGGAGTGAGAGAGGGAGGGGTTAGAGGAAGGGAGGGAGAGAGAGAGACAACTGCAGGCAAAGTTGAGAAGGAGACAAATATTTTAGTTCCCAGGTTAGGACCCTTAATATGGAATAAATGAAATAGAGTGGTTAGAATATATAAAGGGTAACAGTTTCTATGAAGTACATATCTATAATGCTTTTAATGAATGTTGTAATGTCTTAAACTGATATGCTGTGATACTAACTATAAGCGTCCATAATAACTCATACGTGGTTGTAAAACTGTACAATGTGTTCTAGATAATTAGCTACAATGGGGGGAGGGGGACTTGAAATGGATACAATGTACTGTAGGTGAAATGAATACTGGATGTATAGACTGATCATTGAGAATGATGTAACACTTTACATTACAGTGTGTTTATTGGTGTGTAATTGTTCCTGTTAGTACAGTGGTGTAACAGGTACTGTGATGCCTCATTCTTACACTGTACCAGCAGCAGTAACCCTAACCAGTAATAAGGCTACTGTCATGGAAAGTGGTACAGCAAATATAAAGTAAGGATTTATACATGTCATCTACGATATACTGTATGTAATGATATGTCTTCTAGATGGTGTTCTATACTGTATGTAATGATATGTCTTCTAGATGGTGTTCTATACTGTATGTAATGATATGTCTTCTAGATGGTGTTCTATACTGTATGTAATGATATGTCTTCTAGATGGTGTTCTATACTGTATGTAATGATATGTCTTCTAGGTGGTGTTCTCTACTGTATGTAATGATATGTTTTCTAGATGGTGTTCTATACTGTATGTAATGATATGTCTCTGTCTTCTAGATGGTTTTCTATACTGTATGTAATGATATGTCTCTGTCTTCTAGATGGTGTTCTATACTGTATGTAATGATATGTCTTCTAGATGGTGTTCTATACTGTATGTAATGATATGTCTCTGTCTTCTAGATGGTGTTCTATACTGTATGTAATGATATGTCTTCTAGATGGTGTTCTATACTGTATGTAATGATATGTCTTCTAGATGGTGTTCTATACTGTATGTAATGATATGTCTTCTAGATGGTGTTCTATACTGTATGTAATGATATGTCTTCTAGATGGTGTTCTATACTGTATGTAATGATATGACTTCTAGATGGTGGTCTATACTGTATGTAATGATATGTCTCTGTCTTCTAGATGGTGTTCTATACTGTATGTAATGATATGTCTCTGTCTTCTAGATGGTGTTCTATACTGTTTGTAATGATATGTCTCTGTCTTCTAGATGGTGTTCTATACTGTATGTAATGATATGTCTCTGTCTTCTAGATGGTGTTCTATACTGTATGTAATGATATGTCTCTGTCTTCTAGATGGTGTTCTATACTGTATGTAATGATATGTCTTCTAGATGGTGTTCTATACTGTTTGTAATGATATGTCTCTGTCCTCTAGATGGTGTTCTATACTGTATGTAATGATATGTCTCCGTCTTCTAGTTGGTGTTCTATACTGTATGTAATGATATGTCTTCTAGATGGTGTTCTATACTGTATGTAATGATATGTCTCTGTACTCTAGATGGTGTTCTATACTGTATGTAATGATATGTCTCTGTCTTCTAGATGGTGTTCTATACTGTTTGTAATGATATGTCTTCTAGATGGTGTTCTATACTGTATGTAATGATATGTCTCTGTCTTCTAGATGGTGTTCTATACTGTTTGTAATGATATGTCTCTGTCTTCTAGTTAGTGTTCTATACTGTATGTAATGATATGTCTCTGTCCTCTAGATGGTGTTCTATACTGTATGTAATGATATGTCTCTGTCTTCTAGATGGTGTTCTATACTGTATGTAATGATATGTCTCTGTCTTCTAGATGGTGTTCTATACTGTATGTAATGATATGTCTCTGTCTTCTAGATGGTGTTCTATACTGTATGTAATGATATGTCTTCTAGATGGTGTTCTATACTGTATGTAATGATATGTCTTCTAGATGGTGTTCTATACTGTATGTAATGATATGTCTTCTAGATGGTGTTCTATACTGTATGTAATGATATGTCTCTGTCTTCTAGATGGTGTTCTATACTGTATGTAATGATATGTCTTCTAGATGGTGTTCTATACTGTATGTAATGATATGTCTTCTAGATGGTGTTCTATACTGTATGTGATGATATGTCTCTGAGCTTCGTGAACGGAAAGGAACTGGAGCAACGAACCGCCCTTGCTGTCTCTGCCTGGCCGGTTCCCCTCTCTCCACTGGGATTCTCTGCCGCTAAACCTATTACAGGGGCGGAGTCACTGGCTTACTAGTGCTCTTCCATGCCGTCCCTGGGAGGGGTGTGTCACTTGAGTGGGTTGAGTCACTAACGTGGACTTCCTGTCCGTGTTGATGCCCCTCCTTGGGTTGTGCTGTGGGGGAGATCTTTGTGGGCTATACTCTGCCTTGTCTCTGGGTGGTAAGTTGGTGGTTGAAGGTATCCCTCTAGTGGTGTGGGGGCTGTGCTTTGGCAAAGTGGGTGGGGTTATATCCTTCCTATATCCTTCCTGTTTGGCCCTGTCCGGGGGTATCATCGGATCCATGCTTCAGGACTACCTGGCATGATGACTCCTTGCTGTTGCTCCAATCCTTGCTTCAACTGGTTTGCCTGCGGCTATGGAACCCTGACCTGTTCACCAGACGTACTACCTGTCCCAGACCTGCTTTTTTTCAACTCTCTAGAGACAGCAGGAGCGGTAGAGATACTTTTTAAGATCGGCTATGAAAAGCCAACTGACATTTACTCCTGAGGTGCTGACCTGTTGCACCCTCTACAACCACTGTGATTTGTATTATTTGACCATGCTGGTCATCTATGAACATTTGAAAATCTTGGCCATGTTCTGTTATAATCTCCACCCGGCACATCCAGAAGAGGACTGGCCACCCCTCATAGCCTGGTTCCTCTCTAGGTTTCTTCCTAGGTTTTGGCCTTTCTAGGGAGTTTTTCAGCATTGCTTGCTGTTTGGGGTTTTAGGCTGGGTTTCTGTACAGCACTTTGTGACATCAGCTGATGTAAGAAGGGCTTTATAAATACATTTGATTGATTGATTATTGATATTTTTTTATTATTTCATCAAAACTGCTCGCGCGCGTCTGCGTAGCCAGGCGCTAAAATAGAACTTGGTTATATTTTTTTGATGCGCTGCAAGTCCCGCCTCTTCCATCTCCTCATTGGTTATTAGGAACATATACCCACGTGGGTGATTGAAAGCTGAACTGAGGTCCACACTCCAGTTCAGTTGGTGGTGGTAATGCACCTTAAAGTTGGTTGCCAACTGACACACAGAAAGTCCACAGAAGAAGAAGAAGAGATTACTAGAAACTACATTTCCCCCGTTTATCTGTGGGTTAATTTTCGGAGTAGAGAACAAGATTTTGTGTGACTCAAAATGGGTCAAAATTCTACAAAAGATCCAGGAAAAAAAGTATCTTGTTTTCAAGTAAAATAACAAACCTAGCAACAGCAATCTAGCTAGCTAAATATAACAAATGACCTAGCAACAGCAATCTAGCTAGCTAAATAGGACAAATGACCTAGCAACAGCAATCTAGCGAGCTAAATAGGACAAAATGAGCTTGCAACAGCAATCTAGCTAGCTAAATAGGACAAATGACCTAGCAACAGCAATCTAGCTAGCTAAATAGGACAAATGAGCTAGCAACAGCAATCTAGCGAGCTAAATAGGACAAATGAGCTAGCAACAGCAAGAATGTGTATAATTAGGCGATCACTTTGTGGCTGTGGTAACTAGTGACGACCCAGCTCAGCTGATGCTGCCAGTGAATCTGTGGTGCTGTCACTAAATCGCTGAAGCTGGAGACTCATATCTCCCTCACTAACTTGAAGCATCAGCTATCAGAGCAGCTTACAAATCATTGCACCTGTACATAGCCCATCTGTAAATAGCCCATCCAACTACCTCATCCCCATTTTGTTATTAATTTTATTTATATGTATTTTTCTTCCTTCTCCTTTGCACCCCAGTATCTCTACTTGCACATTCCTCTTCTGCACATCTACCACTCCAGTGTTTATTTGCTAAATTGTAATTATTTCGCCACTACGGCCTATTTATTGCCTCACCTCCCTAATCTTACTTCATTTGCGCACACTGTATATAGACGTTTCTATTGTGTATTGACTTGGTTCAAATACTAACACACATTCAGTTAATGGCTTAGTGATTACGGTAGTTGAACAGTTGGGTGTGTACTGGCTGGAATAATGAGCCTGTACACCCAGTAGGACCAGGAATGAAGAACGGTAGTGTAAACTGTAACTGTAACTGTAAATCTATGAGCCAACTGGCCCTGATGCCCTGTTTCCTAGGTTGAAGAATGTATGGTATTCTAGCCTTTAACTCACTGACTATCACACTGGGGTTTTTAGTGTATAAAAACAGAACTTGAAGTAGAAGCTAAGGAACAACAGGAGGCAGTGAAACCATCGTGCAATCAGAGTTATACGTTCAGAAAAGAGAAATGGTGGTGAAATCTCAACTCTGAATCCTGCTCTGGGAACTCTGGGAACTCTATGGGTTCAGAATCTACTAGATGGTGAGTTATCAGACTCCTCGTCTGGGTCACTCTGGGAACTCTATGGGTTCAGAATCTACTAGATGGTGAGTTATCAGACTCCTGGTCTGGGTCACTCTGGGAACTCTATGGGTTCAGAATCTACTAGATGGTGAGTTATCAGACTCCTGGTCTGGGTCACTCTGGGAACTCTATGGGTTCAGAATCTACTAGATGGTGAGTTATCAGACTCCTGGTCTGGGTCACTCTGGGAACTCTATGGGTTCAGAATCTACTAGATGGTGAGTTATCAGACTCCTCGTCTGGGTCACTCTGGGAACTCTATGGGTTCAGAATCTACTAGATGGTGAGTTATCAGACTCCTGGTCTGGGTCACTCTGGGAACTCTATGGGTTCAGAATCTACTAGATGGTGAGTTATCAGACTCCTCGTCTGGGTCACTCTGTGAACTCTATGGGTTCAGAATCTACTAGATGGTGAGTTATCAGACTCCTGGTCTGGGTCACTCTGGGAACTCTATGGGTTCAGAATCTACTAGATGGTGAGTTATCAGACTCCTCGTCTGGGTCACTCTGGGAACTCTATAGGTTCAGAATCTACTAGATGGTGAGTTATCAGACTCCTCGTCTGGGTCACTCTGGGAACTCTATGGGTTCAGAATCTACTAGATGGTGAGTTATCAGACTCCTGGTCTGGGTCACTCTGGGAACTCTATGGGTTCAGAATCTACTAGATGGTGAGTTATCAGACTCCTCGTCTGGGTCACTCTGGGAACTCTATGGGTTCAGAATCTACTAGATGGTGAGTTATCAGACTCCTGGTCTGGGTCACTCTGGGAACTCTATGGGTTCAGAATCTCTTAGATGGTGAGTTATAAGACTCATTTATAGTTTGTGTTATTGTCTTTAGATATTTTAAATATTCTGTGTCTTGAATGCCTTGAGTAGATATCCAGTTACATAATTAGTATGTTATATAATGTGATAGAATACCACAACAGGTTCTGAGTGGAAGTCCAGTTACATAATTAGTATGTTATATAATGTGATAGAATACCACAACAGGTTCTGAGTGGAAGTCCAGTCATATAATTAGTATGTTATATAATGTGATAGAATACCACAACAGGTTCTGAGTGGAAGTCCAGTTACATAATTAGTATGTTATATAATGTGATAGAATACCACAACAGGTTCTGAGTGGAAGTCCAGTTACATAATTAGTATGTTATATAATGTGATAGAATACCACAACAGGTTCTGAGTGGAAGTCCAGTTACATAATTAGTATGTTATATAATGTGATAGAATACCACAACAGGTTCTGAGTGGAAGTCCAGTTACATAATTAGTATGTTATATAATGTGATAGAATACCACAACAGGTTCTGAGTGGAAGTCCAGTTACATAATTAGTATGTTATATAATGTGATAGAATACCACAACAGGTTCTGAGTGGAAGTCCAGTTACATAATTAGTATGTTATATAATGTGATAGAATACCACAACAGGTTCTGAGTGGAAGTCCAGTTACATAATTAGTATGTTATATAATGTGATAGAATACCACAACAGGTTCTGAGTGGAAGTCCAGTTACATAATTAGTATGTTATATAATGTGATAGAATACCACAACAGGTTCTGAGTGGAAGTCCAGTTACATAATTAGTATGTTATAAAATGTGATAGAATACCACAACAGGTTCTGAGTGGAAGTCCAGTTACATAATTAGTATGTTATATAATGTGATAGAATACCACAACAGGTTCTGAGTGGAAGTCCAGTTACATAATTAGTATGTTATATAATGTGATAGAATACCACAACAGGTTCTGAGTGGAAGTCCAGTTACATAATTAGTATGTTATATAATGTGATAGAATACCACAACAGGTTCTGAGTGGAAGTCCAGTTACATAATTAGTATGTTATAAAATGTGATAGAATACCACAACAGGTTCTGAGTGGAACAATATATTTTTTCTCATAATGAATCATTTAAAAGGAACAACATGTTTCTCTCTCAGACGTGTCTGGTGCCGTACATGGCGATCTTCCTACCCAGGGCCAATCCCTCAGTGATGCCAACCTGATGTTTGAGGTTACACTTCTATTAGCCTGGTCCCAGATCAGTTTGGGATGTCCTACTGACAACGACCATCAAAGTCAGCAAGAAAACACAAACAGGTCTGGGACCAGGCTACACTTTAATGGGCATGTTGTCAAACTCTTTGTTTTTCCTACGCTCACCCATATCAGCTCACTCCTAAACTTCTTTCTTATACATATGTTATTATCTACCCACATTCCACTGATCGTTAGTTTCTTTCCTCTCCATATAGTTCTTGTTGGGTGGAGTAGAGATCGACAAAGACAACAACATCATCTTGCTGGACCTGGAGATGGCATCTATGAGGCAGGGACGGGCCTTCCTGGCTCGCATCAACCACAACATCCCCAAGACCCTCTCTTCCATGGAGCAGATGGTGAAGGACCTGGAGATGGCATCTATGAGGCAGGGACGGGCCTTCCTGGCTCGCATCAACCACAACATCCCCAAGACCCTCTCTTCCATGGAGCAGATGGTGAAGGACCTGGAGATGGCATCTATGAGGCAGGGACGGGCCTTCCTGGCTCGCATCAACCACAACATCCCCAAGACCCTCTCTTCCATGGAGCAGATGGTGAAGGACCTGGAGGACCAAAGAGGGGCTATCCCTCTGGCTGCACCCCGCTTTGAGAGCCTCATCCTGGGCATAGTCTACTCTGCCCACCAGGCCAAGCTCCAGGAGAGAGAGGAGGACCAGGAGAAATGGGAAGAGGTGCTGAAACGTTTAGCTAATGTTACAGTCAACGAACTGCGTAGACCGGAAGCCATCACAACATTTACTTAGATTTGAATACAGACTGTTCATTAGCCTGGTCCCAGATCTGTTTGTGCTGTATTGCAAAATACCATAGGAGTTGCAACACAGGCTAACTCTTCATCAGTTTAAGGGACCAGGCTAACTATTCATCAGTTTAAGGTACCAGGCTAACTATTCATCAGTTTAAGGTATCAGGCTAACTATTCATCAGTTTAAGGAACCAGGCTAACTATTCATCAGTTTAAAGTACCAGATTAACTATTCATCAGTTTAAGGGACCAGATTAACTATTCATCAGTTTAAGGTACCAGATTAACTATTCATCAGTTTAAGGTACCAGATTAACTATTCATCAGTTTAAAGGACCAGATTAACTTTTCATCAGTTTAAGGGACCAGATTAACTATTCATCGGTTTAAGGGACCAGATTAACTATTCATCAGTTTAAGGTACCAGGCTAACTATTCATCAGTTTAAGGACCAGGCTAACTATTCATCAGTTTTAGGTACCAGGCTAACTATTCATCAGTTTAAGGTACCAGATTAACTATTCATCGGTTTAAGGGACCAGATTAACTTTTCATCAGTTTAAGGGACCAGATTAACTTTTCATCAGTTTAAAGTACCAGATTAACTATTCATCAGTTTAATGGACCAGATTAACTATTCATCAGTTTAAAGGACCAGATTAACTTTTCATCAGTTTAAGGGAGCAGATTAACTGTTCATCGGTTTAAGGGACCAGATTAACTATTCATCAGTTTAAGGACCAGGCTAACTATTCATCAGTTTAAGGTACCAGGCTAACTATTCATCAGTTTAAGGACCAGGCTAACTATTCATCAGTTTAAGGTACCAGGCTAACTATTCATCAGTTTAAGGTACCAGATTAACTATTCATCAGTTTAAGGGACCAGATTAACTATTCATCAGTTTAAGGGACCAGATTAACTATTCATCAGTTTAAGGGACCAGATTAACTATTCATCAGTTTAAGGGACCAGATTAACTATTCATCAGTTTAAGGTGAAGAATAAATACACAATCAAGTTCAAGATCAAAATTCTCTTTTTTAATACAGTATAAAAAGTTTATAAAAATAACAATTTATCACCAGAAACAGAGGTATATAAAACATCTGAAACACAATATATATCTTTGAAACACTGTAGAAAAGTGATCAATGTTGAGAGACATATTTCAAACATCTGTGGATTTTATGTTGTGTGGAGTCAAAGTCACGATTGTCCCTGTTTATAACAATGGGAACGGAACATTTTCAATAAAACACATGATTTGATCAAGAAAAAGGTAACAGATGACAAATACAGACAGGTAACTGACTAAATTAAAGGAAACACGAGTAAATGAGGGATACAAAGTATATTGAAAGTAGGTGTTTCCACATAGGTGTGGTTCCTGATTTAATTAACAAATTAACATCCCATCATGCTTATTAGGGTCACGTATAAAAATGCCCAGTTGCCCATTATGGCTAGAAGAGATCTCAGTGACTGAACGAGGGCTCTCAAAGGAAAATTAAACATAAACTTAAAAATTAATGGCCAATCATAGTTGCACACCTCATGTAGCCTAGTCCTATATGTTTTAATAAGGTTAGTATCACACCCCATTCCAATTCTCACTGCCTAATGACATCTAGGGGAAGGCGTATGCAGTGCATGTAGACCCATAGATTACATGCAAATTAATAAACTGACCCTGGAACAGAGCCCTCGATTTCAGATTTCTCACTTCCTGAAAGGAAGTTAGCTGCAACTTGAGTTCTGTTTTACTCACAGATATAATTCAAACGTTTTTAGAAACTAGAGAGTGTTTTCTATCCAATAGTAATAATAATATGCATATTGTAAGAGCAAGAATTGAGTACGAGGCAGTTTAATTTGGGAATGATTTTTTACAAAGTGAAAACAGCGCCCCCATATTGACAAAAGGTTAACTAAGTATGCATACCAACGAGACAATAAGCAGCTGGAAAAGTGGAAATGGAAAACATGGAAATGAAAAGGCCTGATGGTGGCGCTAGAGGAAAGGTCAAGAGGTCACCAAGTCAACAGGTTTCTTCCACTTGGGGTCTTGATTGTGAACAACATATTTTATGACAATCCAGCCATTACTTTGAGATATATCTTGTTCTCTGCCTGTGGGCCTCATGTGTGTAGTGATCCAATATCCATAGCCCTGCCATTTAACAGTTATCACTGGCCCTTGCTCAGCCTTACTCACCAAGAGCCCAGCTTCCTTGCTAGCAAAGTCACTGATCAGCTTGTTTTTCAGCATCCTCACTTTGTCTTTCTGTGCACCTTCTCTCATTTGCTCCATCCTCATTGGTTCTGCCAGAACTGTCTTTCACCTCTTCCTCCACACCCTGACAAAACTGTATCACTTGAAGAGATTCCTGGCTCTGTAGAGTACATGACTCATATGATAATATATCCTATAATATAATACCATTTGTAATAACAACCAACATTTCAAGTTACTACCATTTTGTCGAAAAAATTAAACAGCACTGAATCCTGCAGAATATTGACCCAAATGACCTGCAGTAGCGTATCACCACCACTAGATGTCAGTAAACGACCATATTTCAGTCTGCATCAAAGCCATGGAGACATACCTTGGACATGACTTGAAGGTATTATTATTAACATTGGCTGTCACTTATACAGACTGAGTCATTCAATGCTTCAAACTGTCCAGCATCCAAGACTACAGGCTGTTTTTGTTTCATATAATGATCATTACGTGGAAAAAATAATTAGTGTTTGAATTCTTATCATTGAAAAGGATTTCATCTGTTTTTCCCCCATAATAATAAAAGACATTCTCACAGACCCCCTATGTTTGCCGGCATTGATTAACATGTTTTTCGGTCTTGAGCGCGCCCTCGTAGGCTCAATAACGACAGCACTGCCCGCGGATACATTGTGAGGCGTACACAGCCGGCCCCAGACTAAATGCTCCAGCATAGGCTCCAATGTGACCGCCCGCTTCAGCCTTACTGTGCCCACTCTTTCTGGCACTTCGGTTCCTTTCCATCTCTCTACATTAGCCAGCAGACGGAACCGTTTGTCATCTCCATTGTGTTCAGGTGATGACATCTTCTCCCAGAAGTCCCCGGTCGTCTTCAGCTCCCTGATGAGGTGTTTTATCACGTTGCTGCCTAGGATGACCTCATCACGTTGACCATCCACTACTAGAACAGGGACAGAGAGGCTGCTGCCTAGGATGAGCTCATCACATTGGACATCCACTACTAGAACAGGGACACTGCTGCCTAGGATGAGCTCATCACATTGGACATCCACTACTAGAACAGGGACACTGCTGCCTAGGATGACCTCATCACGTTGACCATCCACTACTAGAACAGGGACAGAGAGGCTGCTGCCTAGGATGACCTCATCACGTTGACCATCCACTACTAGAACAGGGACAGAGAGGCTGCTGCCTAGGATGAGCTCATCACGTTGACCATCCACTACTAGAACAGGGACAGAGAGGCTGCTGCCATACACAGACCGATTCAATTCACACACACCTACAGGCTTGGTCTTCAACCCCCCACAGCCAACCAACACCTACAGGCTTGGTCTTCAACCCCCCCAGCTAACCAACACCTACAGGCTTGGTCTTCAACCCCCCACAGCTAACCAACACCTACAGGCTTGGTCTTCAACCCCCCCCCCAGCTAACCAACACCTACAGGCTTGGTCTTCAACCCCCCCAGCTAACCAACACCTACAGGCTTGGTCTTCAACCCCCCACAGCCAACCAACACCTACAGACCTGGTCTTCAACCCCCCCACAGCTAACCAACACCTACAGGCTTGGTCTTCAACCCCCCCCCAGCTAACCAACACCTACAGGCTTGGTCTTCAACCCCCCCAGCTAACCAACACCTACAGGCTTGGTCTTCAACCCCCCACAGCTAACCAACACCTACAGGCTTGGTCTTCAACCCCCCCAGCTAACCAACACCTACAGGCTTGGTCTTCAACCCCCCACAGCCAACCAACACCTACAGGCTTGGTCTTCAACCCCCCCAGCTAACCAACACCTACAGGGTTGGTCTTCAACCCCCCACAGCTAACCAACACCTACAGGCTTGGTCTTCAACCCCCCCCAGCTAACCAACACCTACAGGCTTGGTCTTCAACCCCCCCCAGCTAACCAACACCTACAGGCTTGGTCTTCAACCCCCCCCACAGCTAACCAACACCTACAGGCTTGGTCTTCAACCCCCCCCAGCTAACCAACACCTACAGGCTTGGTCTTCAACCCCCCACAGCTAACTAACACCTACAGGGTTGGTCTTCAACCCCCCACAGCTAACCAACACCTACAGGCTTGGTCTTCAACCCCCCCCAGCTAACCAACACCTACAGGCTTGGTCTTCAACCCCCCACAGCTAACTAACACCTACAGGGTTGGTCTTCAACCCCCCACAGCTAACCAACACCTACAGGCTTGGTCTTCAACCCCCCACAGCTAACCAACACCTACAGGCTTGGTCTTCAACCCCCCCAGCTAACCAACACCTACAGGCTTGGTCTTCAACCCCCCGCAGCTAACCAACACCTACAGGCTTGGTCTTCAACCCCCCCACAGCTAACCAACACCTACAGGCTTGGTCTTCAACCCCCCCAGCTAACCAACACCTACAGGCTTGGTCTTCAACCCCCCCAGCCAACCAACACCTACAGGCTTGGTCTTCAACCCCCCCCCCCAGCCAACCAACACCTACAGGCTTGGTCTTCAACCCCCCCCCCCCAGCTAACCAACACCTACAGGCTTGGTCTTCAACCCCCCCCCCCCAGCTAACCAACACCTACAGGCTTGGTCTTCAACCCCCACAGCCAACCAACACCTACAGGCTTGGTCTTCAACCCCCCGTGGCTAACCAACACCACTTCAGTCGGACTGAGGGAGCCACTGTTGAGGACACCTGCTTTCTCAAGGCGTGGCACCAGCATTGAGCTCAATGTGCCATAGAACCGCTGTCAATCATAGCGCTCACCTCTACAGCATCCCCCAGTAACACACTAGTATAGAAAAGTTCATCTTTGTAGGACACTCTCTGTGTATTTTGCATAATGACTTTTTTGTTCGACTTCATTTCATCACAAACACTAGAATATATTGACTCTAAATCTACACCACTATCTGATTGGGGCACCTCACAAGGCCCAGCACTTCCCCCCCAAACCCGTGCGGGCCAGCCAGTTTTCCTGCCGCTGTGTCGTGTTGCTGTTTGACGGAGCGACGGGAGTTACTGATGAAGCGCGAGGACATTCTTGATGTGTGTGTGCCCAGCGGCACAACAGAGGAAGCAGAGGTGGTGTGTTTGACGGAGCGATGGGAGTTACTGATGAAGCGCGAGGACATTCTTGATGTGTGTGTGCCCAGCGGCACAACAGAGGAAGCAGAGGTGGTGTGAATGACAATGATCTATTGTGCTGTGATTTGCATCTCCACACACTTTGCATTGCAAAGACGGGTTCTTCCTTTTCTGGGCCTCCTCTGGAAACGGTTATCATCGTTCAACCCCCCTACAGGTTGCTGTGGCCTCTGATCCAAGACTGATAAAATAAGTTATATGTTGAAAGATAATGGTTAAATAAATTCCACTCTGAAACCATATAATTGTATGAAATTGATTAGAATCATAAAATGATAATCTGATGAGGTGTGTAGTTTTATTCAGAAGTAGATTCTGTCTGAGGAAGACGTAGTATGTGTTAGGATACCTACTGTTTGTGTGTCAGTATGTGTGTAGGATACCTACTGTTTGTGTGGAAGTATGTGTGTAGGATACCTACTGTTTGTGTGGAAGTATGTGTGTAGGATACCTACTGTTTGTGTGGCAGTATGTGTGTAGGATATCTACTGTTTGTGTGGAAGTATGTGTGTAGGATACCTACTGTTTGTGTGGAAGTATGTGTGTAGGATACCTACTGTTTGTGTGGAAGTATGTGTGTAGGATACCTACTGTTTGTGTGGAAGTATGTGTGTAGGATACCTACTGTTTGTGTGGAAGTATGTGTGTAGGATACCTACTGTTTGTGTGGAAGTATGTGTGTAGGATACCTACTGTTTGTGTGGAAGTATGTGTGTAGGATACCTACTGTTTGTGTGGAAGTATGTGTGTAGGATACCTACTGTTTGTGTGGAAGTATGTGTGTAGGATACCTACTGTTGTGTGTCAGTATGTGTGTAGGATACCTACTGTTTGTGTGGAAGTATGTGTGTAGGATACCTACTGTTTGTGTGGAAGTATGTGTGTAGGATACCTACTGTTGTGTGTCAGTATGTGTGTAGGATACCTACTGTTTGTGTGGAAGTATGTGCGTAGGATACCTACTGTTGTGTGGAAGTATGTGTGTAGAATATCTACTGTTTGTGTGTCAGTATGGGCGCAGCTATAAAATGGATGTCTTTGTATAATGGACTTGAGAACGTTCTCTGAATAAACTGTACTATCCTTTTCCAAAGACCTGTTCAAGCAATCATACGACCCAGTGCCTCGGATGAGCCATTTGTGGGCTGCTGCAAGGGGTCCGGGCAGTTTGCAACAGCCGACACTGGCCTACTTACTTCCTGCGTCAGTGTGGTGACCAGTGGGGCCAGCCGCAAGGGACGTGGAGCCTTGCACTTCCTCTGGTACTCCTCCAGCCTGCCATGGACCTCCGCAGCCGTCCACTCATGCAATGGTTTGCACATGAATATCAATGACGGCTCTGGGTTCGGACAGTGCTTGATGAAGATGACAGTCAGAAAACGTGATGGATTGTCTAGCTCCTTGTTCTGCCTCTTCAAACAATCCTCTGCCACCTCTATGGCCCTGTTCAGTCTGATCCAGTAGTCAAATGGAGTCTCACCTTCCACTGGCAACGTAGAATAAACATCAGCTAGGGGCATGTCAGAGTTGATTGTGTCGCTAAAGTGATGCTTCAGAATGTCAAAAACCGGTCTAGGGCCCTGACTTAAGTCACCTTGGTTACTGCGTAGGCTTACTCTTACCATGTCCCGTGCCCGCTCCGTCAGCTTGCCCAAAACTTCATCTGACCTCTCCTGCCAACCATAGCCCTTCTTCTGCATGTACACTAACATGATCTCCTCCCACTTATGCACTGAACCATCCCCCCCTGAAACACACTGGTTCCCTGACATCATTATCCACCTCTACATTTAGACTAGAGCCATCCCCCCTGAAACACACTGGTTCCCTGACATCATTATCCACCTCTATATTTAGACTAGAGCCATCCCCCCTGAAACACACTGGTTCCCTGACATCATTATCCACCGCCTCATTTAGACTAGAGCCATCCCCCCTGAAACACACTGGTTCCCTGACATCATTATCCACCTCTACATTTAGACTAGAGCCATCCCCCCTGAAACACACTGGTTCCCTGACATCATTATCCACCTCTACATTTAGACTAGAGCCATCCCCCCTGAAACACACTGGTTCCCTGACATCATTATCCACCTCTACATTTAGACTAGAGCCATCCCCCCTGAAACACACTGGTTCCCTGACATCATTATCCACCTCTACATTTAGACTAGAGCCATCCCCCCTGAAACACACTGGTTCCCTGACATCATTATCCACCTCTACATTTAGACTAGAGCCATCCCCCCTGAAACACACTGGTTCCCTGACATCATTATCCACCTCTACATTAGACTAGAGCCATCCCCCTGAAACACACTGGTTCCCTGACATCATTATCCACCTCTACATTTAGACTAGAGCCATCCCCCCTGAAACACACTGGTTCCCTGACATCATTATCCACTCTATTAGACTAGAGCCATCCCCCCTGAAACACACTGGTTCCCTGACATCATTATCCACCTCTACATTTAGACTAGAGCCATCCCCCCTGAAACACACTGGTTCCCTGACATCATTATCCACCTCTACATTTAGACTAGAGCCATCCCCCCTGAAACACACTGGTTCCCTGACATCATTATCCACCTCTACATTTAGACTAGAGCCATCCCCCCTGAAACACACTGGTTTCCCTGACATCATTATCCACCTCTACATTTAGACTAGAGCCATCCCCCCTGAAACACACTGGTTCCCTGACATCATTATCCACCTCTACATTTAGACTAGAGCCATCCCCCCTGAAACACACTGGTTCCCTGACATCATTATCCACCTCTACATTTAGACTAGAGCCATCCCCCCTGAAAACACACTGGTTCCCTGACATCATTATCCACCTCTACATTTAGACTAGAGCCATCCCCCCTGAAACACACTGGTTCCCTGACATCATTATCCACCTCTACATTTAGACTAGAGCCATCCCCCCTGAAACACACTGGTTCCCTGACATCATTATCCACCTCTACATTTAGACTAGAGCCATCCCCCCTGAAACACACTGGTTCCCTGACATCATTATCCACCTCTACATTTAGACTA
The DNA here is from genome assembly GCF_016432855.1 of Salvelinus namaycush. Taxonomy (NCBI): domain Eukaryota; kingdom Metazoa; phylum Chordata; class Actinopteri; order Salmoniformes; family Salmonidae; genus Salvelinus; species Salvelinus namaycush. Next base: position 66,583 of record NW_024061007.1, read on the forward strand.
GAGCCATCCCCCCTGAAACACACTGGTTCCCTGACATCATTATCCACCTCTACATTTAGACTAGAGCCATCCCCCCTGAAACACACTGGTTCCCTGACATCATTATCCACCTCTACATTTAGACTAGAGCCATCCCCCCTGAAACACACTGGTTCCCTGACATCATTATCCACCTCTACATTTAGACTAGAGCCATCCCCTCTGAAACACACTGGTTCCCTGACATCATTATCCACCTCTACATTTAGACTAGAGCCATCCCCCCTGAAACACACTGGTTCCCTGACATCATTATCCACCTCTACATTTAGACTAGAGCCATCCCCCCTGAAACACACTGGTTCCCTGACATCATTATCCACCTCTACATTTAGACTAGAGCCATCCCCCCTGAAACACACTGGTTCCCTGACATCATTATCCACCTCTACATTTAGACTAGAGCCATCCCCCCTGAAACACACTGGTTCCCTGACATCATTATCCACCTCTACATTTAGACTAGAGCCATCCCCCCTGAAACACACTGGTTCCCTGACATCATTATCCACCTCTACATTTAGACTAGAGCCATCCCCCCTGAAACACACTGGTTCCCTGACATCATTATCCACCTCTACATTTAGACTAGAGCCATCCCCCCTGAAACACACTGGTTCCCTGACATCATTATCCACCTCTACATTTAGACTAGAGCCATCCCCCCCTGAAACACACTGGTTCCCTGACATTATTATCCACCTCTACATTTAGACTAGAGCCATCCCCCCTGAAACACACTGGTTCCCTGACATCATTATCCACCTCTACATTTAGACTAGAGCCATCCCCCCTGAAACACACTGGTTCCCTGACATCATTATCCACCTCTACATTTAGACTAGAGCCATCCCCCCTGAAACACACTGGTTCCCTGACATCATTATCCACTTCTACATTTAGACTAGAGCCATCCCCCCTGAAACACACTGGTTCCCTGACATCATTATCCACCGCCTCATTTAGACTAGAGCCATCCCCCCCTGAAACACACTGGTTCCCTGACATCATTATCCACCTCTACATTTAGACTAGAGCCATCCCCCCTGAAACACACTGGTTCCCTGACATCATTATCCACCTCTACATTTAGACTAGAGCCACCCCCCCTGAAACACACTGGTTCCCTGACATCATTATCCACCTCTACATTTAGACTAGAGCCATCCCCCCTGAAACACACTGGTTCCCTGACATCATTATCCACCTCTACATTTAGACTAGAGCCATTCCCCCCTGAAACACACTGGTTCCCTGACATCATTATCCACCTCTACATTTAGACTAGAGCCATCCCCCCTGAAACACACTGGTTCCCTGACATCATTATTCACCTCTACATTTAGACTAGAGCCATCCCCCCTGAAACACACTGGTTCCCTGACATCATTATCCACCTCTACATTTAGACTGGAACCATCCCCCCTGAAACACACTGGTTCCCTGACATCATTATCCACCTCTACATTTAGACTAGAGCCATCCCCCCTGAAACACACTGGTTCCCTGACATCATTATCCACCTCTACATTTAGACTAGAGCCATCCCCCCTGAAACACACTGGTTCCCTGACATCATTATCCACCTCTACATTTAGACTAGAGCCACCCCCCCTGAAACACACTGGTTCCCTGACATCATTATCCACCTCTACATTTAGACTAGAGCCATCCCCCCTGAAACACACTTGTTCCCTGACATCATTATCCACCTCTACATTTAGACTAGAGCCATCCCCCCTGAAACACACTGGTTCCCTGACATCATTATCCACCTCTACATTTAGACTAGAGCCATCCCCCCTGAAACACACTGGTTCCCTGACATCATTATCCACCTCTACATTTAGACTAGAGCCATCCCCCCTGAAACACACTGGTTCCCTGACATCATTATCCACCTCTACATTTAGACTAGAGCCATCCCCCCTGAAACACACTGGTTCCCTGACATCATTATCCACCGCCTCATTTAGACTAGAGCCATCCCCCCTGAAACAAACTGGTTCCCTGACATCATTATCCACCTCTACATTTAGACTAGAGCCACCCCCCCTGAAACACACTGGTTCCCTGACATCATTATCCACCTCTACATTTAGACTAGAGCCATCCCCCCTGAAACACACTGGTTCCCTGACATCATTATCCACCTCTACATTTAGACTAGAGCCATCCCCCCTGAAACACACTGGTTCCCTGACATCATTATCCACCTCTACATTTAGACTAGAGCCATCCCCCCTGAAACACACTGGTTCCCTGACATCATTATCCACCTCTACATTTAGACTAGAGCCACCCCCCTGAAACACACTGGTTCCCTGACATCATTATCCACCTCTACATTTAGACTAGAGCCATCCCCCCTGAACACACTGGTTCCCTGACATCATTATCCACCTCTACATTTAGACTAGAGCCATCCCCCCCTGAAACACACTGGTTCCCTGACATCATTATCCACCTCTACATTTAGACTAGAGCCATCCCCCCTGAAACACACTGGTTCCCTGACATCATTATCCACCTCTACATTTAGACTAGAGCCATCCCCCCTGAAACACACTGGTTCCCTGACATCATTATCCACCTCTACATTTAGACTAGAGCCATCCCCCCCTGAAACACACTGGTTCCCTGACATCATTATCCACCTCTACATTTAGACTAGAGCCATCCCCCCTGAAACACACTGGTTCCCTGACATCATTATCCACCTCTACATTTAGACTAGAGCCATCCCCCCTGAAACACACTGGTTCCCTGACATCATTATCCACCTCTACATTTAGACTAGAGCCATCCCCCCTGAAACACACTGGTTCCCTGACATCATTATCCACTTCTACATTTAGACTAGAGCCATCCCCCCTGAAACACACTGGTTCCCTGACATCATTATCCACCGCCTCATTTAGACTAGAGCCATCCCCCCTGAAACACACTGGTTCCCTGACATCATTATCCACCTCTACATTTAGACTAGAGCCATCCCCCCTGAAACACACTGGTTCCCTGACATCATTATCCACCTCTACATTTAGACTAGAGCCACCCCCCCTGAAACACACTGGTTCCCTGACATCATTATCCACCTCTACATTTAGACTAGAGCCATCCCCCCTGAAACACACTGGTTCCCTGACATCATTATCCACCTCTACATTTAGACTAGAGCCATTCCCCCCTGAAACACACTGGTTCCCTGACATCATTATCCACCTCTACATTTAGACTAGAGCCATCCCCCCTGAAACACACTGGTTCCCTGACATCATTATCCACCTCTACATTTAGACTAGAGCCATCCCCCCTGAAACACACTGGTTCCCTGACATCATTATCCACCTCTACATTTAGACTGGAACCATCCCCCCTGAAACACACTGGTTCCCTGACATCATTATCCACCTCTACATTTAGACTAGAGCCATCCCCCCTGAAACACACTGGTTCCCTGACATCATTATCCACCTCTACATTTAGACTAGAGCCATCCCCCCTGAAACACACTGGTTCCCTGACATCATTATCCACCTCTACATTTAGACTAGAGCCACCCCCCCTGAAACACACTGGTTCCCTGACATCATTATCCACCTCTACATTTAGACTAGAGCCATCCCCCCTGAAACACACTTGTTCCCTGACATCATTATCCACCTCTACATTTAGACTAGAGCCATCCCCCCTGAAACACACTGGTTCCCTGACATCATTATCCACCTCTACATTTAGACTAGAGCCATCCCCCCTGAAACACACTGGTTCCCTGACATCATTATCCACCTCTACATTTAGACTAGAGCCATCCCCCCTGAAACACACTGGTTCCCTGACATCATTATCCACCTCTACATTTAGACTAGAGCCATCCCCCCTGAAACACACTGGTTCCCTGACATCATTATCCACCGCCTCATTTAGACTAGAGCCATCCCCCCTGAAACAAACTGGTTCCCTGACATCATTATCCACCTCTACATTTAGACTAGAGCCACCCCCCCTGAAACACACTGGTTCCCTGACATCATTATCCACCTCTACATTTAGACTAGAGCCATCCCCCCTGAAACACACTGGTTCCCTGACATCATTATCCACCTCTACATTTAGACTAGAGCCATCCCCCCTGAAACACACTGGTTCCCTGACATCATTATCCACCTCTACATTTAGACTAGAGCCATCCCCCCTGAAACACACTGGTTCCCTGACATCATTATCCACCTCTACATTTAGACTAGAGCCACCCCCCCTGAAACACACTGGTTCCCTGACATCATTATCCACCTCTACATTTAGACTAGAGCCATCCCCCCTGAAACACTGGTTCCCTGACATCATTATCCACCTCTACATTTAGACTAGAGCCATCCCCCCCTGAAACACACTGGTTCCCTGACATCATTATCCACCTCTACATTTAGACTAGAGCCATCCCCCCTGAAACACACTGGTTCCCTGACATCATTATCCACCTCTACATTTAGACTAGAGCCATCCCCCCTGAAACACACTGGTTCCCTGACATCATTATCCACCTCTACATTTAGACTAGAGCCATCCCCCCAGAAACACACTGGTTCCCTGACATCATTATCCACCTCTACATTTAGACTAGAGCCATCCCCCCTGAAACACACTGGTTCCCTGACATCATTATCCACCTCTACATTTAGACTAGAGCCATCCCCCCTGAAACACACTGGTTCCCTGACATCATTATCCATCTCTACATTTAGACTAGAGCCATCCCCCCTGAAACACACTGGTTCCCTGACATCATTATCCACCTCTACATTTAGACTAGAGCCATCCCCCCTGAAACACACTGGTTCCCTGACATCATTATCCACCTCTACATTTAGACTAGAGCCATCCCCCCTGAAACACACTGGTTCCCTGACATCATTATCCACCTCTACATTTAGACTAGAGCCATCCCCCCCTGAAACACACTGGTTCCCTGACATCATTATCCACCTCTACATTTAGACTAGAGCCACCCCCCCTGAAACACACTGGTTCCCTGACATCATTATCCACCTCTACATTTAGACTAGAGCCATCCTCTCTGAAACACACTGGTTCCCTGACATCATTATCCACCTCTACATTTAGACTAGAGCCATCCCCCCTGAAACACACTGGTTCCCTGACATCATTATCCACCTCTACATTTAGACTAGAGCCATCCCCCCTGAAACACACTGGTTCCCTGACATCATTATCCACCTCTACATTTAGACTAGAGCCATCCCCCCTGAAACACACTGGTTCCCTGACATCATTATCCACCTCTACATTTAGACTAGAGCCATCCCCCCTGAAACACACTGGTTCCCTGACATCATTATCCACCTCTACATTTAGACTAGAGCCATCCCCCCTGAAACACACTGGTTCCCTGACATCATTATCCACCTCTACATTTAGACTAGAGCCATCCCCCCTGAAACACACTGGTTCCCTGACATCATTATCCACCTCTACATTTAGACTAGAGCCATCCCCCCCTGAAACACACTGGTTCCCTGACATCATTATCCACCTCTACATTTAGACTAGAGCCATCCCCCCCTGAAACACACTGGTTCCCTGACATCATTATCCACCTCTACATTTAGACTAGAGCCATCCCCCCTGAAACACACTGGTTCCCTGACATCATTATCCACCTCTACATTTAGACTAGAGCCATCCCCCCTGAAACACACTGGTTCCCTGACATCATTATCCACTTCTACATTTAGACTAGAGCCATCCCCCCTGAAACACACTGGTTCCCTGACATCATTATCCACCGCCTCATTTAGACTAGAGCCATCCCCCCTGAAACACACTGGTTCCCTGACATCATTATCCACCTCTACATTTAGACTAGAGCCATCCCCCCTGAAACACACTGGTTCCCTGACATCATTATCCACCTCTACATTTAGACTAGAGCCACCCCCCCTGAAACACACTGGTTCCCTGACATCATTATCCACCTCTACATTTAGACTAGAGCCATCCCCCCTGAAACACACTGGTTCCCTGACATCATTATCCACCTCTACATTTAGACTAGAGCCATTCCCCCCTGAAACACACTGGTTCCCTGACATCATTATCCACCTCTACATTTAGACTAGAGCCATCCCCCCTGAAACACACTGGTTCCCTGACATCATTATCCACCTCTACATTTAGACTAGAGCCATCCCCCCTGAAACACACTGGTTCCCTGACATCATTATCCACCTCTACATTTAGACTGGAACCATCCCCCCTGAAACACACTGGTTCCCTGACATCATTATCCACCTCTACATTTAGACTAGAGCCATCCCCCCTGAAACACACTGGTTCCCTGACATCATTATCCACCTCTACATTTAGACTAGAGCCATCCCCCCTGAAACACACTGGTTCCCTGACATCATTATCCACCTCTACATTTAGACTAGAGCCACCCCCCCTGAAACACACTGGTTCCCTGACATCATTATCCACCTCTACATTTAGACTAGAGCCATCCCCCCTGAAACACACTTGTTCCCTGACATCATTATCCACCTCTACATTTAGACTAGAGCCATCCCCCCTGAAACACACTGGTTCCCTGACATCATTATCCACCTCTACATTTAGACTAGAGCCATCCCCCCTGAAACACACTGGTTCCCTGACATCATTATCCACCTCTACATTTAGACTAGAGCCATCCCCCCTGAAACACACTGGTTCCCTGACATCATTATCCACCTCTACATTTAGACTAGAGCCATCCCCCCTGAAACACACTGGTTCCCTGACATCATTATCCACCGCCTCATTTAGACTAGAGCCATCCCCCCTGAAACAAACTGGTTCCCTGACATCATTATCCACCTCTACATTTAGACTAGAGCCACCCCCCCTGAAACACACTGGTTCCCTGACATCATTATCCACCTCTACATTTAGACTAGAGCCATCCCCCCTGAAACACACTGGTTCCCTGACATCATTATCCACCTCTACATTTAGACTAGAGCCATCCCCCCTGAAACACACTGGTTCCCTGACATCATTATCCACCTCTACATTTAGACTAGAGCCATCCCCCTTGAAACACACTGGTTCCCTGACATCATTATCCACCTCTACATTTAGACTAGAGCCACCCCCCCTGAAACACACTGGTTCCCTGACATCATTATCCACCTCTACATTTAGACTAGAGCCATCCCCCCTGAAACACTGGTTCCCTGACATCATTATCCACCTCTACATTTAGACTAGAGCCATCCCCCCCTGAAACACACTGGTTCCCTGACATCATTATCCACCTCTACATTTAGACTAGAGCCATCCCCCCTGAAACACACTGGTTCCCTGACATCATTATCCACCTCTACATTTAGACTAGAGCCATCCCCCCTGAAACACACTGGTTCCCTGACATCATTATCCACCTCTACATTTAGACTAGAGCCATCCCCCCAGAAACACACTGGTTCCCTGACATCATTATCCACCTCTACATTTAGACTAGAGCCATCCCCCCTGAAACACACTGGTTCCCTGACATCATTATCCACCTCTACATTTAGACTAGAGCCATCCCCCCTGAAACACACTGGTTCCCTGACATCATTATCCATCTCTACATTTAGACTAGAGCCATCCCCCCTGAAACACACTGGTTCCCTGACATCATTATCCACCTCTACATTTAGACTAGAGCCATCCCCCCTGAAACACACTGGTTCCCTGACATCATTATCCACCTCTACATTTAGACTAGAGCCATCCCCCCTGAAACACACTGGTTCCCTGACATCATTATCCACCTCTACATTTAGACTAGAGCCATCCCCCCCTGAAACACACTGGTTCCCTGACATCATTATCCACCTCTACATTTAGACTAGAGCCATCCCCCCTGAAACACACTGGTTCCCTGACATCATTATCCACCTCTACATTTAGACTAGAGCCATCCCCCCTGAAACACACTGGTTCCCTGACATCATTATCCACCTCTACATTTAGACTAGAGCCATCCCCCCTGAAACACACTGGTTCCCTGACATCATTATCCACCTCTACATTTAGACTAGAGCCATCCCCCCCTGAAACACACTGGTTCCCTGACATCATTATCCACCTCTACATTTAGACTAGAGCCATCCCCCCTGAAACACACTGGTTCCCTGACATCATTATCCACCTCTACATTTAGACTAGAGCCATCCCCCCTGAAACACACTGGTTCCCTGACATCATTATCCACCTCTACATTTAGACTAGAGCCATCCCCCCTGAAACACACTGGTTCCCTGACATCATTATCCACCTCTACATTTAGACTAGAGCCATCCCCCCTGAAACACACTGGTTCCCTGACATCATTATCCACCTCTACATTTAGACTAGAGCCATCCCCCCTGAAACACACTGGTTCCCTGACATCATTATCCACCTCTACATTTAGACTAGAGCCATCCCCCCCTGAAACACACTGGTTCCCTGACATCATTATCCACCTCTACATTTAGACTAGAGCCATCCCCCCTGAAACACACTGGTTCCCTGACATCATTATCCACTTCTACATTTAGACTAGAGCCATCCCCCCTGAAACACACTGGTTCCCTGACATCATTATCCACCGCCTCATTTAGACTAGAGCCATCCCCCCTGAAACAAACTGGTTCCCTGACATCATTATCCACCTCTACATTTAGACTAGAGCCATCCCCCCTGAAACACACTGGTTCCCTGACATCATTATCCACCTCTACATTTAGACTAGAGCCATCCCCCCCTGAAACACACTGGTTCCCTGACATCATTATCCACCTCTACATTTAGACTAGAGCCATCCCCCCTGAAACACACTGGTTCCCTGACATCATTATCCACCTCTACATTTAGACTAGAGCCACCCCCCCTGAAACACACTGGTTCCCTGACATCATTATCCACCTCTACATTTAGACTAGAGCCATCCCCCCTGAAACACACTGGTTCCCTGACATCATTATCCACCTCTACATTTAGACTAGAGCCATCCCCCCTGAAACTCACTGGTTCCCTGACATCATTATCCACCTCTACATTTAGACTAGAGCCATCCCCCCTGAAACACACTGGTTCCCTGACATCATTATCCACCTCTACATTTAGACTAGAGCCATCCCCCCTGAAACACACTGGTTCCCTGACATCATTATCCACCGCTACATTTAGACTAGAGCCATCCCCCCTGAAACACACTGGTTCCCTGACATCATTATCCACCTCTACATTTAGACTAGAGCCACCCCCCCTGAAACACACTGGTTCCCTGACATCATTATCCACCTCTACATTTAGACTAGAGCCATCCCCCCTGAAACACACTGGTTCCCTGACATCATTATCCACCTCTACATTTAGACTGGAACCATCCCCCCTGAAACACACTGGTTCCCTGACATCATTATCCACCTCTACATTTAGACTAGAGCCATCCCCCCTGAAACACACTGGTTCCCTGACATCATTATCCACCTCTACATTTAGACTAGAGCCATCCCCCCTGAAACACACTGGTTCCCTGACATCATTATCCACCTCTACATTTAGACTAGAGCCATCCCCCCTGAAACACACTGGTTCCCTGACATCATTATCCACCTCTACATTTAGACTAGAGCCATCCCCCCTGAAACACACTGGTTCCCTGACATCATTATCCACCTCTACATTTAGACTAGAGCCATCCTCTCTGAAACACACTGGTTCCCTGACATCATTATCCACCTCTACATTTAGACTAGAGCCATCCCCCCTGAAACACACTGGTTCCCTGACATCATTATCCACCTCTACATTTAGACTAGAGCCATCCCCCCTGAAACACACTGGTTCCCTGACATCATTATCCACCTCTACATTTAGACTAGAGCCATCCCCCCTGAAACAAACTGGTTCCCTGACATCATTATCCACCTCTACATTTAGACTAGAGCCATCCCCCCTGAAACACACTGGTTCCCTGACATCATTATCCACCTCTACATTTAGACTAGAGCCATCCCCCCCTGAAACACACTGGTTCCCTGACATCATCATCCACCTCTACATTTAGACTAGAGCCATCCCCCCTGAAACACACTGGTTCCCTGACATCATTATCCACCTCTACATTTAGACTGGAACCATCCCCCCTGAAACACACTGGTTCCCTGACATCATTATCCACCTCTACATTTAGACTAGAGCCATCCCCCCTGAAACACACTGGTTCCCTGACATCATTATCCACCTCTACATTTAGACTAGAGCCACCCCCCCTGAAACACACTGGTTCCCTGACATCATTATCCACCTCTACATTTAGACTAGAGCCATCCCCCCTGAAACACACTGGTTCCCTGACATCATTATCCACCTCTACATTTAGACTAGAGCCATCCCCCCTGAAACACACTGGTTCCCTGACATCATTATCCACCTCTACATTTAGACTAGAGCCATCCCCCCCTGAAACACACTGGTTCCCTGACATCATTATCCACCTCTACATTTAGACTAGAGCCATCCCCCCTGAAACACACTGGTTCCCTGACATCATTATCCACCTCTACATTTAGACTAGAGCTGGCCCCAACCTTGGTACCACCAACATTATCTTCCTTCTGAAGTCCCACCCCATCTCCCATATCCTTTGATTCATTATCTTCCTTCTGAAGTCCCACCCCATCTCCCATAGCCTTTGATTCATTATCTTCCTTCTGAAGTCCCACCCCATCTCTCATAACCTTTGATTCATTATCTTCCTTCTGAAGTCCCACTCCATCTCCCATAGCCTTGATTCATTATCTTCCTTCTGAAGTCCCACTCCATCTCCTATAGCCTTTGATTCATTATCTTCCTTCTGAAGTCCCACTCCATCTCCCATAGCTTTTGATTCATTATCTTCCTTCTGAAGACCCACTCCATCTCCCATAGCCTTTGATTCATTATCTTCCTTCTGAAGACCCACTCCATCTCCCATAGCCTTTGATTCATTATCTTCCTTCTGAAGTCCCACTCCATCTCCCAAAGCCTTTGATTCATTATCTTCCTTCTGAAGTCCCACTCCATCTCCCATAGCCTTTGATTCATTATCTTCCTTCTGAAGACCCACTCCATCTCCCATAGTCTTTGATTCATTATCTTCCTTCTGAAGTCCCACTCCATCTCCCATAGCCTTTGATTCATTATCTTCCTTCTGAAGTCCCACTCCATCTCCCATAGCCTTTGATTCATTATCTTCCTTCTGAAGTCCCACTCCATCTCCCATAGCCTTTGATTCATTATCTTCCTTCTGAAGTCCCACCCCATCTCCCATAGCCTTTGATTCATTATCTTCCTTCTGAAGACCCACCCCATCTCCCATAGCCTTTGATTCATTATCTTCCTTCTGAAGACCCACCCCATCTCCCATAGCCTTTGATTCATTATCTTCCTTCTGAAGACCCACCCCATCTCCCATAGCCTTTGATTCATTATCTTCCTTCTGAAGACCCACCCCATCTCCCATAGCCTTTGATTCATTATCTTCCTTGTGAAGACCCACCCCATCTCCCATAGCCTTTGATTCATTATCTTCCTTCTGAAGACCCACCCCATCTCCCATAGCCTTTGATTCATTATCTTCCTTCTGAAGACCCACCCCATCTCCCATAGCCTTTGATTCATTATCTTCCTTCTGAAGACCCACCCCATCTCCCATAGCCTTTGATTCATTATCTTCCTTCTGAAGACCCACCCCATCTCCCATAGCCTTTGATTCATTATCTTCCTTCTGAAGACCCACCCCATCTCCCATAGCCTTTGATTCATTATCTTCCTTCTGAAGACCCACCCCATCTCCCATAGCCTTTGATTCATTATCTTCCTTCTGAAGACCCACCCCATCTCCCATAGCCTTTGATTCATTATCTTCCTTCTGAAGACCCACCCCATCTCCCATAGCCTTTGATTCATTATCTTCCTTCTGAAGACCCACCCCATCTCCCATAGCCTTTGATTCATTATCTTCCTTCTGAAGACCCACCCCATCTCCCATAGCCTTTGATTCATTATCTTCCTTCTGAAGACCCACCCCATCTCCCATAGTCTTTGATTCATTATCTTCCTTCTGAAGACCCATCCCATCTCCCATAGCCTTTGATTCATTATCTTCCTTCTGAAGACCCACCCCATCTCCCATAGCCTTTGATTCATTATCTTCCTTCTGAAGACCCACCCCATCTCCCATAGCCTTTGATTCATTATCTTCCTTCTGAAGACCCACCCCATCTCCCATAGCCTTTGATTCATTATCTTCCTTCTGAAGACCCACCCCATCTCCCATAGCCTTTGATTCATTATCTTCCTTCTGAAGACCCACCCCATCTCCCATAGCCTTTGATTCATTATCTTCCTTCTGAAGACCCACCCCATCTCCCATAGCCTTTGATTCATTATCTTCCTTCTGAAGACCCACCCCATCTCCCATAGCCTTTGATTCATTATCTTCCTTCTGAAGTCCCACTCCATCTCCCATAGCCTTTGATTCATTATCTTCCTTCTGAAGACCCACTCCATCTCCCATAGCCTTTGATTCATTATCTTCCTTCTGAAGACCCACTCCATCTCCCATAGCCTTTGACTCATTATCTTCCTTCTGTAGTCCCACTCCATCTCCCATAGCCTTTGATTCATTATCTTCCTTCTGAAGTCCCACTCCATCTCCCATAGCCTTTGATTCCAAATAATAGTCAATATTTCCACCTATGGAGTAACCCATCTGCTTAACAATGCCTCCAGGAAATCCATAGACACACATTCCTAGGACGAGGTGAAGCTGGCTGGAATGCACTGAGTTGAGGTAGCTGTAAATCTTGTGGAAGGTGCACACTTGCCTGTGCAGTTGGCCTGGCCAGAGGTGTGGAAGTAACTGGAGAAATTGCAGCCCTCCTACCCACTGGCAGTGAAGGGTTAAACATGAGAACTCCCCTACCGCTCCCAAAACGCTCCATTAAAAAAATGTAAAAAATAAACTGCCGTTTATTTCTGTTGTTAAATGGGAAACAGCACGGTAGTTGTGCAGGGCTTAACAGTATTGATGGCTGTCGATGGCAAAATCTGTAGCATGAAGACAACTGTGTTAGCAGTGGCTTATCATGACATCGGTGTATGCTAGTTAACACACTTATTTACAGCAATCATATGCCAAAGCACATCCCAGAAAGCACCTCAATCCCTAACAGGTACCATTTACCCACACATGTATAAATCAGTAACGTACAGCAAACTTGTACAAGTTGTAAAATAGAAAACAGTATTCAGAATGTGACCTACCACTTGCATCACATTTTCCTACTGGGAAGACCTGACGTTCGCCATCTCCCCCTATCTGCAAGCGGGGCCAATCACAACACACCTTATTGTCATCAGAGTTGAACTAACCAGTAAGAATGCTTGAACATTAAATACACATTTCTTTAGAGGCAAGTGGAAACATAACCAACCCTGTTACGTATGTTAATAGAATTTGTTCTCCCCAATAGTAAAGTTTGTCCAACTAGTTTTTCTCCATACCTCTAAATACCATCTTATTAGATGGAGCCATTTCCCCCCATTAGTTTGGGATTCAGACCTGCAGTCATCTTGATTTCAGACACTTTGGAGAAGTGTTCCACAGGCAGTAAATCTATTGTAGAATAAATGGAACCTGGATCCATTTCATTCTATTAACATGGTTTATGTGTTATAGCAGTAATGGGGTTAAACTGATATTAAAATGACAACTCCATAGGTGGTACCAGGTCAGGGGAGTTCATCTCTGCTCCCAGCATCCCTGGGACAGTACTGATCAACATAGCTGACCTGATGCAGAGGTGGACCAGTGATGTTTTCTTCTCAGTGGTGAGACTTGCCCTTCCATTTGACACACCTTTACCTGATGAGATCGTTACAGGCTTATTGCACGTGAAAACAGACCTGCGTTAAAATAATGTTGAATGCTTAATAAGCAGTGTTTGATTGAGTTTGTTGTAATGGAACCAATAGAAACGTCCTAAAAGTACAAACAAACCCCGCCCACCTGGAGGACTACAGGAAATGCTCAAAGTATTTGTAAGATTTCAAATAGTATTTGAATCCGGGGTCGTATTCGTTAGAGAACACTGTAGCAAAACATTTAGCAACATAATTATTTTAGTTCAGTTAGTCCCTCCCTGTTTCAGTTCATTTTCTTCAGTTTGGTGCCTCGTGGATATGATTCAGGTCTCCATGGAAACATCAATGTAAATTCACCATTGATTTTTACTCCTCACTTTCACTTTCAGGTCCATAGGGTTTTACTGCCCCCTGCTGGAGACTGGAGCACACTGCAGTCCCTTTCAGGTCCACAGGGTTTTACTGCCCCCTGCTGGAGAATGGAGGACACTGCAGTCCCTTTCAGGTCCATAGGGTTTTACTGCCCCCTGCTGGAGACTGGAGCACACTGCAGTCCCTTTCAGGTCCATAGGGTTTTACTGTCCCCTGCTGGAGACTGGAGCACACTGCAGTCCCTTTCAGGTCCATAGGGTTTTACTGTCCCCTGCTGGAGACTGGAGCACACTGCAGTCCCTTTCAGGTCCATAGGGTTTTACTGCCCCCTGCTGGAGACTGGAGCACACTGCAGTCCCTTTCAGGTCCATAGGGTTTTACTGCCCCCTGTTGGAGACTGGAGCACAACATAGGGTTTTACTGCCCCCTGTTGGAGACTGGAGCACACTGCAGTCCCTTTCAGGTCCATAGGGTTTTACTGCCCCCTGCTGGAGACTGGAGCACACTGCAGTCCCTTTCAGGTCCATAGGGTTTTACTGCCCCCTGCTGGAGACTGGAGCACACTGCAGTCCCTGGCTTTCTTTGTGCAGCCGGATGATGAGGCCCTCATCAATACAGGTACTGTATGTAGAACCATAGTAAAGCCCAGTATGGACTATCAATACAGGTACTGTATGTAGAACCATAGTAAAGACCAGTATGGACTATCAATACAGGTACTGTATGTAGAACCATAGTAAAGCCCAGTATGGACTATCAATACAGGTACTGTATGTAGAACCATAGTAAAGCCCAGTATGGACTATCAATACAGATACTGTATGTAGAACCATAGTAAAGACCAGTATGGACTATCAATACAGGTACTGTATGTAGAACCATAGTAAAGCCCAGTATGGACTATCAATACAGGTACTGTATGTAGAACCATAGTAAAGACCAGTATGGACTATCAATACAGGTACTGTATGTAGAACCATAGTAAAGACCAGTATGGACTATCAATACAGGTACTGTATGTAGAACCATAGTAAAGACCAGTATGGACTATCAATACAGGTACTGTATGTAGAACCATAGTAAAGCCCAGTATGGACTATCAATACAGATACTGTATGTAGAACCATAGTAAAGACCAGTATGGACTATCAATACAGGTACTGTATGTAGAACCATAGTAAAGACCAGTATGGACTATCAATACAGGTACTGTATGTAGAACCATAGTAAACACTACTTTAGACCTGGTCAGAAGCACCGTAGTGCACTACGTTGGGAATAGGGAACCATTTGGAACAGAGACAGTAATTCCCCTGAACATCTTCCTCTTCCTCATGTGGTTTCTTGAACAGCCCTTCACTCCTCCAATCTTCCTCCCCTCCTCCCTTTTCATTCTATTCTATCAGCCACACCACTAGCTCACCTCCACACAATCCATTTACAAGTTAAAGACACACCTTGGAATAAATAACAAAGGAAAACTATTACTAGATGAAGTTTAGTGTTTTTTATTATTTCCCATCACCATAAATCATATTTAATCACTGAACAGTAGCAGACCTAACTTCATCTGTTCCTGACTCTGGATAGTGGATTAAAAAGACCATCAATCTCCAATGATATTAAAGTACTATTCTGAACATTACTGATATACTGAGTGGCAAGTCAAGATATCTGCTGGTTTTATTGTTTGGTCAATAGCACCACCTGCTGGACAGGTTTAATGTTGCTGGACTGAGCAGTATGGGAGGATGAAAGATGACACATTTAGGGACGGTTTCCTGGACATCTACATTGAACATACTTTTTAGTCCAGGACTAGGATTAATCTGTGTCTGGGAAACCAGTCCATATAGTTTAGTAGAAAGTAAGTGATACCAGCTTGTAGTGGGCTGACTAGTCCTGAATTGTCCTTTAGTTCCTGGACCATTTTCCATGCAGCTCCAGGTGACAGAGAACACATCAATTAGGACCAACAAGCTGATCAATGATACTGAGGAGAATTACATAGAGACAGAGAACCAACTGAGAAAACATATCAATGGTTCTGAATGACAACCAATATACATCAACACCAGACATCACGATTCATGGAAATGTACAAGATTAAAACATTGTAATTACAAAAATATGAATACCTTGAATTTAAATTCATAACATCTTCTGAAGATCAAATCAGTTAAATCATTGTAGATAAAACAGAGCAGAATGAATCATCACATCTGGGGACCATCACCGCCAGCATGACTAGTATCTATGTGGACCCTACTACAGTTTAACCAGCTCAGCTATAGACTACACCAGCATGACTAGTATCTATGTGGACCCTACTACAGTTTAACCAGCTCAGCTATAGACTACACCAGCATGACTAGTATCTATGTGGACCCTACTACAGTTTAACCAGCTCAGCTATAGACTACACCAGCATGACTAGTATCTATGTGGACCCTACTACAGTTTAACCAGCTCAGCTATAGACTACACCAGCATGACTAGTATCTATGTGGACTCTACTACAGTTTAACCAGCTCAGCTATAGACTACACCAGCATGACTAGTATCTATGTGGACCCTACTACAGTTTAACCAGCTCAGCTATAGACTACACCAGCATGACTAGTATCTATGTGGACCCTACTACAGTTTAACCTGCTCAGCTATAGACTACACCAGCATGACTAGTATCTATGTGGACCCTACTACAGTTTAACCAGCTCAGCTATAGACTACACCAGCATGACTAGTATCTATGTGGACCCTACTACAGTTTAACCAGCTCAGCTATAGACTACACCAGCATGACTAGTATCTATGTGGACCCTACTACAGTTTAACCAGCTCAGCTATAGACTACACCAGCATGACTAGTATCTATGTGGACCCTACTACAGTTTAACCAGCTCAGCTATAGACTACACCAGCATGACTAGTATCTATGTGGACCCTACTACAGTTTAACCAGCTCAGCT
The DNA here is from genome assembly GCF_016432855.1 of Salvelinus namaycush. Classification (NCBI taxonomy): domain Eukaryota; kingdom Metazoa; phylum Chordata; class Actinopteri; order Salmoniformes; family Salmonidae; genus Salvelinus; species Salvelinus namaycush. The sequence goes on from NW_024061007.1 coordinate 83,919, forward strand.
ATAGACTACACCAGCATGACTAGTATCTATGTGGACCCTACTACAGTTTAACCAGCTCAGCTATAGACTACACCAGCATGACTAGTATCTATGTGGACCCTACTACAGTTTAACCAGCTCAGCTATAGACTACACCAGCATGACTAGTATCTATGTGGACCCTACTACAGTTTAACCAGCTCAGCTATAGACTACACCAGCATGACTAGTATCTATGTTGACCCTACTACAGTTTAACCAGCTCAGCTATAGACTACACCAGCATGACTAGTATCTATGTGGACCCTACTACAGTTTAACCTGCTCAGCTATAGACTACACCAGCATGACTAGTATCTATGTGGACCCTACTACAGTTTAACCAGCTCAGCTATAGACTACACCAGCATGACTAGTATCTATGTGGACCCTACTACAGTTTAACCAGCTCAGCTATAGACTACACCAGCATGACTAGTATCTATGTGGACCCTACTACAGTTTAACCAGCTCAGCTATAGACTACACCAGCATGACTAGTATCTATGTGGACCCTACTACAGTTTAACCAGCTCAGCTATAGACTACACCAGCATGACTAGTATCTATGTGGACCCTACTACAGTTTAACCAGCTCAGCTATAGACTACACCAGCATGACTAGTATCTATGTGGACCCTACTACAGTTTAACCAGCTCAGCTATAGACTACACCAGCATGACTAGTATCTATGTGGACCCTACTACAGTTTAACCAGCTCAGCTATAGACTACACCAGCATGACTAGTCTCTATGTGGACCCTACTACAGTTTAACCAGCTCAGCCATAGACTACACCAGCATGACTAGTATCTATGTGGACCCTACTACAGTTTAACCAGCTCAGCTATAGACTACACCAGCATGACTAGTATCTATGTGGACCCTACTACAGTTTAACCAGTTCAACTATAGACTACACCAGCATGACTAGTATCTATGTGGACCCTACTACAGTTTAACCAGCTCAGCTATAGACTACACCAGCATGACTAGTATCTATGTGGACCCTACTACAGTTTAACCAGCTCAGCTATAGACTACACCAGCATGACTAGTATCTATGTGGACCCTACTACAGTTTAACCAGCTCAGCTATAGACTACACCAGCATGACTAGTCTCTATGTGGACCCTACTACAGTTTAACCAGCTCAGCTATAGACTACACCAGCATGACTAGTATCTATGTGGACCCTACTACAGTTTAACCAGTTCAACTATAGACTACACCAGCATGACTAGTATCTATGTGGACCCTACTACAGTTTAACCAGCTCAGCTATAGACTACACCAGCATGACTAGTATCTATGTGGACCCTACTACAGTTTAACCAGCTCAGCTATAGACTACACCAGCATGACTAGTATCTATGTGGACCCTACTACAGTTTAACCAGCTCAGCTATAGACTACACCAGCATGACTAGTATCTATGTGGACCCTACTACAGTTTAACCAGCTCAGCTATAGACTACACCAGCATGACTAGTATCTATGTGGACCCTACTACAGTTTAACCAGCTCAGCTATAGACTACACCAGCATGACTAGTATCTATGTGTCCCCTACTACAGTTTAACCAGCTCAGCTATAGACTACACCAGCATGACTAGTATCTATGTGGACCCTACTACAGTTTAACCAGCTCAGCTATAGACTACACCAGCATGACTAGTATCTATGTGGACCCTACTACAGTTTAACCAGCTCAGTTATAGACTACACCAGCATGACTAGTATCTATGTGGACCCTACTACAGTTTAACCAGCTCAGCTATAGACTACACCAGCATGACTAGTATCTATGTGGACCCTACTACAGTTTAACCAGCTCAGATATAGACTACACCAGCATGACTAGTATCTATGTGGACCCTACTACAGTTTAACCAGCTCAGCTATAGACTACACCAGCATGACTAGTATCTATGTGGACCCTACTACAGTTTAACCAGCTCAGCTATAGACTACACCAGCATGACTAGTATCTATGTGGACCCTACTACAGTTTAACCAGCTCAGCAGTACCATCGAGATGAAACCCAGGATAGAGGGGCTGAGTGAATGTGGTCTGGACTCTGTGGAGGAGGGTCATTGTGTCAGAGACACTGTAGAAGGACAGAGTACCTGCCTTGTGATCCAGGTACACTCCTACTCTGGAGGACTGAGGGCCTGATACTTTAGTCTCAACATTATTGTGTATGAAACAATAACCACCACTAGAGCACAGTAAACTCCAGGACTTGTTATTGAATCCAAATATATGACCTTTTCCTCTCCCTGTTCTGCTGATGTCTTTATATGAGACTGCTGTATCAACATCACCAGTCCACTCCACCTCCCAGTAACAGCGTCCAGACAGACCCTCTCTACACAGAACCTGCAACGTGTTGGTGAATCTGTCTGGATGATCAGGATATGGTTGGACTTGGCCTGTATAGGTCACCTTTCTGTTCCCTTCAGACAGAGAGAGGTCTTTGTGTGCTGTGTTTGGGTCCAGTGTGAGCTGACAGGAATCTGGGAGAAGAGCAGAGCAGAGACCAATGAGGGGAGTCAGAACAATAAGTTAAGTCAGATACTGTATCTACCCTGTCTTTGATTAGAGCACAGCAGAGATCAAATCAGAGACATATGAGCAGTCAGATAGATACCCAGTCTTTGATTAGATCTACTATTGCTATATATTTCTAGAGGGATTGTTAGGAGTGTCAGTAAAAAGAGACTGTTAGTTACTTCACAATAAAGAGACTCACATTGTAACAACTGTTCTCTGGTCTTGGGCTCTGGAGGCAGTACAACATCCACTATATTCACTACAGACACACAAACACATTGACAGAGAGAGGGAATGTTATCATCAGACCATATTCCACATGTATATGACTAGTAGGGAACTTTCAATGGTCTAAAGTTGATGTTCTTATTGTTTTCAACACACCTGTAGTGGAGATCTTGGTCCATTCTCCTTTAAGGAAGTCTTCTAGTTTCTCTCTCAGTTCAGACACAGTCTTACTCACATCTCCAAAGTACTGAAGAGGACGGACAACGATGCTGGGTAAGTCTGAAGATACACTGATACTGGAGAGAGACTGATAACTCTGGAGAGAGAGAGAGAGAGAGAGGGACGGACAGAGAGAGACAGAGAGAGAGAGAGAGAGAGAGAGAGACAGAGAGAGACAGAGAGAGAGAGACAGAGAGAGAGAGACAGAGAGAGACAGAGAGAGAGAGACAGAGAGAGAGAGACAGAGAGAGAGAGAGAGAGAGAGAGAGAGAGAGAGAGAGACAGAGAGAGAGAGAGAGAGACAGAGAGAGACAGAGAGAGAGAGACAGAGAGAGAGAGACAGAGAGAGAGAGACAGAGAGAGAGAGACAGAGAGAGAGAGACAGAGAGAGACAGAGAGAGACAGAGAGAGACAGAGAGAGACAGAGAGAGACAGAGAGAGACAGAGAGAGACAGAGAGACAGAGAGAGAGACAGAGAGAGAGACAGAGAGAGAGACAGAGAGAGAGACAGAGAGAGAGACAGAGAGAGAGAGACAGAGAGAGAGAGACAGAGAGAGAG
>NW_024061007.1:92500-235000 GCF_016432855.1 Salvelinus namaycush
AATTTGTGTAATTTATAGCCTGGCACAGATAGTAAAACTACATTAAATACAACGTTATCTAGATATCATTTGTGTCATTTATAGCCTGGTACAGATAGTAAAACTACATTAAACACAACGTTAACTAGATATCATCGCCACATAACTTATGTGGAATTTAAAAGACACCGTTAACGTTACCGTTAGCTAGCTCACAACGTCTGTTACACTGTAACTTACCGGCAGACTCACATACAAACGTATTGGTTAACAAAGTTTTGATTATGACCAAAGTCTATAGTAGTGAAAAGTCTCTCTCTCTATTGTAACTTACCACAAATTGCCATCATAGCCTATCTACATGAAAGTGTCCTGTCAGAGTCTTTTCCTCTCTGTTAACCGTTAGCTAGCAGTCTCGAGCCACAGCTGACGTTGACCACAATGAGCTACAAGTAGGACTGACGTCACTACCTCTGCAGCAGCCTCTGCAGCAGCAGCCTCCCCCGGGTCCTAGTGCCCGCCCGGTAACACGGTTAAGATGCGATGGAACGGTTGACGGGAAAACAACAAATCACAGAGAAAATATATTGACTGATATATTGAATTGTTTAGGGTAGCTTTAGCTTTGGCTTTAATAAATTCAGAAAATACTTGAAAACCAAAATAAAAAAAGAATAGTAGCCCTCCTCAGGAACCACAAAACCCTCACAGACCAACTTCTAATAGACCCTCCCCCATCCCCCAAATCCCTTCCAAACCCCCCAACCCCGTCCAACCTCAATGACCCTACACTTCAATCTTTCCCTCTCTTCAACATCCTTACAACAATATAACAACACATGCTCCACCGTTTCATTGACCACACCCTCCAGACACAAACCATTCACATGCTGTCAACCAGATGTAAGGACCAGTTCAATGTACAATGTCCTAAACACCAGAGTACATTTACATTTTACATTTAAGTCATTTAGCAGACGCTCTTATCCAGAGCGACTTACAAATTGGATACCTCTTCCTTCCTAATCTGACCTTTGATCCTTGGTCCACCGACCTTTAGAGGACATATAAATGCCGTCCCTTGTTCTCAGAGTCCCATCTCTTCTGCCACACATCTATCAAAATGGCTCTGATCTTACATTTGGCCTCACCTCTACCCAGTGGAACATTAATATCAATTATATCTTGTTTCAAAGCTCTTTCAGCTAACTGGTCTACAATTTAATTTCCTTCCACACCTGAATGGACTGGGACCCAGCAGAATCTCACTACTACACCCATTCTCTCAAATCTCCATAATGACATTGATACCTACAACTGTCCAACCAAAACCACTGCCTTGTCTACTAGTATATTCCCAACAGTCATCGAGAACAGTAGCAGTGGGATGCTCAACCTCACAGCCTTTCAACCCAATAAGCTAATGACAATTTATTACACCGTATATCCAAAGGCATCTCACCTGCCTCCACTAGTAAGACACATACAGATGTTGATTTAAATGCACCAATACATATCCTTAAAGCTATATACTGGATTCTGTCCAGCTTCTGAAGACAAGTCTTTGCTGCTGTTCCATAAACTATACACCTGTAATCAATTGTTGTCCTGATCAGAGCTCTATAAATATCCATCAACGATTGTCTGTCAGCACCCCATTCATAACCAGAGACCCACACAACCAACTACCACGAAAGTAATGGAATGAGAGAGAGAGAGACATCGTTACAACACTGTACATAGACATAATATAACGTTTCTTCTTCTTTGGAGTTTAACGGTGGTTGGCATCCAATATGTTGTATTATCGCCCCCATTTGGCCTATAATAAAAATCTATTGTACTTTGTGATACAAAATCAGAAAAAGGGGAAATTATGATAATACTAAGTAACACCATTCCAACTAACCCTACACTCATTAAAAACCCACTACCCCATTCCACTACTTTGACCCTATCTGCTCCTGCACCATGCCAACTAACCCTACACTCATTAAAAACCCACTACCCCATTCCATTACTTTGACCCTATCTGCTCCTGCACCATGCCAACTAACCCTACACTCATTAAAAACCCACTACCCCATTCCACTACTTTGACCCTATCTGCTCCTGCACCATGCCAACTAACCCTACACTCATTAAAAACCCACTACCCCATTCCACTACTATGACCCTATCTGCTCCTGCACCATGACAACTAACCCTACACTCATTAAAAACCCACTACCCCATTCCACTACTTTGACCCTATCTGCTCCTGCACCATGACAACTAACCCTACACTCATTAAAAACCCACTACCCCATTCCACTACTTTGACCCTATCTGCTCCTGCACCATGCCAACGACCTGGGAGGACGGGACACCACCACTCAACACACCCTGTAACTCTTCTGAAGTCAAATCTCGTATGACCAAATACTTCTCTGGTTCTGAACTCTTCACCACACCTTCTACCTCACTTAACTCTCCCTCATTCATTTCCATTTCACCTCCAGAACTCAGTCTGGCGCACGACTCACTCTATTTGCACTTGAATTATAACATTTGAAATGTCTCTATTCTTTTGAAAATAAATGTTGTGTAATGTTTACTGTTCATTCATGATTGTTTATCTACTTCACTTGCTTTGGCATAGTAAAGATATGTTTCCATGCCAATAAAGATCTTTGAATTGAATAGAGAGAGAGCTCCATGTTAATGTATAGAGGACATGAGTCTGTCATGGTTACTCATGGTTATGTGATGAGGTAGCCCCGCCTGCTACTTCTAAATCAGTGTCGGTCCAATAGGGAATGTCCTCTTGGTGTAACGGTCAAGATGTTGGTTTCTCCCACGGTAGACCTGGGTTTATATCCCGTCGGTTACATTAAACAGTCTATTCTCTGAAAGGGGTCCAGACAGCCTGATCCCAACAGTGGGGTCAGTGGGATTGGATAGGGGCCCCTCTCTCTCTCTCTGATTGGAGGAGAGAAGTGAAATGGTGTGTCTCCTCTGGTCAACAATACTCACCTTGAGAGACTCCACAGCCTGTTGGAGCTCCTTCAGCTCCTTCTCTCTCTCCTGGAATCTCTGCTGGACCTTCTGCTGTCTCATCCCCAGCTGCCTCTGTGGAGAATCACTCTTCAATGAGCTATCAAGCTTTATTAGTCCAGTAGATCAATAGTATAGTCATGTAGGACCCATAGAGAGGAAGGTCTACAATCCTGAGGAAGTCCCTTTACAATATGATATTATGTTGCTATGTGAATGATTATAGTTTTTATGGTAGGCCTACATGTATCAAGGGGAAGAGACTGAATTTTGGACTCATAAAAGGCCATTCAGAATGATAATAGTGTTTGACTTTAGAAAATGGTGATACATTTGGAGAATCTGGGTCAACATATCTATATACTCAAGGTTTGTGTTCATATTTTTGGATCCATTTCATTTGAATGATCTCATATTCAAACAGATTTAGTTCCTACTGTATCTTTAAATCTTTGTTTATCAGACAGTCACCAACAAGTTGTTCTGGTCTTACCTGTTTCTCAGTCCTCTCTGCTGCAGCTGACACTGTATCATGGCCTTTATGTTCATCCATTGTACACAGATAACAGATACACTGCTGATCGGTACGACAGTAAACCTCCAGCAGTTTGTCATGATGAGAGCAGATCTTCTCCTGTAGTTGTGCGGTGGCTTTGACCAGCTTGTGCTTCTTCAAAGCAGGAGATTCATAGTGAGATTGGAGGTGAGTCTCACAGTAAGAGGCCAGACACGGCAGACAGGACATGAGGGCTTTCCGCTTTCTGGTCCCAGTGCAGACATCACACGCCACATCTCCAGGTCCACCATAGCACAGAGCAGGTGGTGGAGCAGCCTGGAGTCCTGTCTTCCTCAGTTTCTCCACCACCTCAGCCAACATGTTATTTTTCCTCAGATTAGGCCTTGGAGTGAAGGTCTCTCTGCACTGAGGACAGCTATAGACCCCTTTCAGAACATCCTGATCCCAGCAGCCCTCAATACAGCTCCTACAGTAACTGTGTCCACAGGGGATGGTGACCGGCTCCTTCAGTAGATCCACACAGACAGAACAACGGAACTGGTCCTGGTCCAGCAGAACTCCCTGTTGAGCCATTTGGACGGTTGTTCACTCTCACACAGACAGACGACAAAGAGACTCTGATCAGTTTCGTTTCCTCAGAAGAGAGTTTGTGAAGGGGAGGGACTTCCTGGTTCTGCCAGAGGGCTGGGGTTAGAGGGAGGGAAGGAGGGAGGGAGTGAGAGAGGGAGGGGTTTGTGGAAGGGAGGGAGAGAGAGAAAACTGCAGGCAAAGTTGAGGAGACAAATATTTTAGTTCCCAGGTTAGGACACTTAATATGGAATAAATGAAATAGAGTGGTTAGTATATAGAAAGGGTAACAGTTTCTATGAAGTACATATCTATAATGCTTTTAATGAATGTTGTAATGTCTTAAACTGATATGCTGTGATACTAACTATAAGCGTCCATAATAACTCATACGTGGTTGTAAAACTGTACAATGTGTTCTAGATAATTAGCTACAATGGGGGGAGGGGGGACTTGAAATGGATACAATGTACTGTAGGTGAAATGAATACTGGATGTATAGACTGATCATTGAGAATGATGTAACTCTTTACATTACAGTGTGTTTATTGGTGTGTAATTGGTCCTGTTAGTACAGTGGTGTAACAGGTACTGTGATGCCTCATTCTTCCACTGTACCAGCAGCAGTAACCCTAACCAGTAATAAGGCTACTGTCATGGAAAGTGGTACAGCAAATATAAAGTAAGGATTTATACATGTCATCTAGGATATACTGTATGTAATGATATGTCTCTGTCTTCTAGATGGTGTTCTGTACTGTATGTAATGATATGTCTTCTAGATGGTGTTCTATACTGTATGTAATGATATGTCTTCTAGATGGTGTTCTATACTGTATGTAATGATATGTCTTCTAGATGGTGTTCTATACTGTATGTAATGATATGTCTTCTAGATGGTGTTCTATACTGTATGTAATGATATGTCTTCTAGATGGTGTTCTATACTGTATGTAATGATATGTCTCTGTCTTCTAGATGGTGTTCTATACTGTATGTAATGATATGTCTCTGTCTTCTAGATGGTGTTCTATACTGTATGTAATGATATGTCTTCTAGATGGTGTTCTATACTGTATGTAATGATATGTCTTCTAGATGGTGTTCTATACTGTATGTAATGATATGTCTTCTAGATGGTGTTCTATACTGTATGTAATGATATGTCTTCTAGATGGTGTTCTATACTGTATGTAATGATATGTCTTCTAGATGGTGTTCTATACTGTATGTAATGATATGTCTTCTAGATGGTGTTCTATACTGTATGTAATGATATGTCTTCTAGATGGTGTTCTGTACTGTATGTAATGATATGTCTTCTAGATGGTGTTCTATACTGTATGTAATGATATGTCTTCTAGATGGTGTTATATACTGTATGTAATGATATGTCTTCTAGATGGTGTTCTATACTGTATGTAATGATATGTCTTCTAGATGGTGTTCTATACTGTATGTAATGATATGTCTCTGTCTTCTAGGTGGTGTTCTATACTGTATGTAATGATATGTCTTCTAGATGGTGTTCTATACTGTATGTAATGATATGTCTTCTAGATGGTGTTCTATACTGTATGTAATGATATGTCTCCTAGATGGTGTTCTATACTGTATGTAATGATATGTCTCTGTCTTCTAGATGGTGTTCTATACTGTATGTAATGATATGTCTTCTAGATGGTGTTCTATACTGTATGTAATGATATGTCTTCTAGATGGTGTTCTATACTGTATGTAATGATATGTCTTCAAGACGGTGTTCTATACTGTATGTAACAATGACTGCTGCCAAATAGATTAAAGCATGTAGAAGGAGTTGATGGTGTCAGTCCACTCCAACTTACATACTTGGTCACTGATCCGTCTGTTATCAGTGATGAATGTACAACATTCTGCTCCGAATATCACACACACCACCCTTTCAGCCAATAACATATCCAATGCTATTCTATTACCATCAAACTAGTTGCTGCTGTTTGTTCTGCTAACCTTTTTTTTTTCGCCTCTCTAGTATAGTTGATGAAACGCTGTTGGTTATAGTAGATATAATTGATCCAATCTACATTTTTATTGAGAGTTGACCACCAGAAGATGCTTGATTTCAAGCCAGCCCATATCTGATTCCTAGCTTTGAACTCATCAGGCACCCCCCCTGGAACTCCAATGCTATCAATGTAAACTTTATTGTCAAAAGATCCAGACGGAGCACTCCTTCTTGCTCTTCTATCTGGCACTAGGTCTTTATGTCGAATAAGGGTGAAGGGCATGCCGAACTGCACTAGTGCACAAATACCTGTCCAATTTGTCACAGCTTCATACCTCCACACAACCACCAGACATCCCCCCTGGGTCTTTTTATCTTACTAAAGTCCTCGGACTTAACCACCCAATCAGGTCCCTCATTGTCTTGTCGGTTGTAACATTCTCTGTCCTATTGCATGTTCTTACTTCCCCTACGTCCCATCCGTGTGTGATGCATCGAGCCATATAATAATAATATTCCTCCTGCAGCTGTGAAAGGGGTAAGTCTGGATGTAAATGGACACACGGGGATACAGATAATGCAGATCAATGCAACTGTCATTGTCAGGCTTCCCTGCCTTCATGAACAGCTTTACCATACAGGCCATTCCCCTGGGTGAATCCATTCCATCAAGTGGAAAGGGGATGGTGTCAACTGAAGTTTTGCTGTAGCGTAGGCCTAACATTCTTCTTTCGCTACTGATCTGGCTTTATACTGAATCCATTCTAACCATAGGTTGGGATCCCCATAACCAGTTTCCACCTCAATCACTTCCTTAAGATCTTTCATCTGAACTATCCGCACCGGACCTTGGCTCTGGATGACTCCACGGTCAGTATCTGTTTTGTCAGGGGCTCTGCTTGTATTCTGGCGGGCTGTAGAACTATCACCGGCCCTAACCTCTTCTACCCAGAATAGTACTATGGTGTCAACCGAAACCTGATCAAACCCAACATACCATAACCCTAGATCCTCTTTCTTTACGTTTTAAATGGAAATTCTTACCTTTATGTAATACTTCCCTTGCTCCGGATTACAGTCAAAAACCCTCACCTTCACTATACTCCATCTTCTTCCATACTGGGCATGTGGATTTATATAGCCCTCTATCTCGGTGTGAGCTGTGACCTGTTTCCATGAACTACACAGGGACCTGCACAGATATCTTCCATAAAGGCTCATAGTTCTAGACTGCCAAGGGGTCAGAGACCCCATTTGGTCTACATAGAACTCAACTGAGACATCCTTCCCCATCTCTACTCTCACTTCCTGTTTATCCAGATTAAGTGATATTTTATGCTTGGTTAATACAAAATCCTCATCTTCTCCAATATGGGTCAAGTTACCACCTTCTGCATTCTCAGATGGGTCATGGTGTATTAGGAATATGGCTCCCACAATAAGACAGCTCAGACCTACTTGTTCTGGTCCCTAACTCTGTCATTTTATTTGTTATACCTGATTATCTAGAATGTCCTCCATTATTTAAAGAAATAGATCCTAGTAAACCACCTCTAGGGATAATATCTTGACCTAATATTTTAGTTAACATAATCATGTCCGCCAAGTAAGTTGGGAACGCTTCTACCCATTTGTTATATTTATCTATTATGAAAAATAAAATAAAAAGTTTATTATCCAATAGGCCACAAAGTGTCCTAACCTACCCCTCTGCCCATGTATCAATGTTGCCGCATTTTTAAACAATGACTTAGGTAAGATTAGTAAATTATCTTTATGTCTGACATTATCTTGTAGGATCATCCCTTTCATTTTCCACATGTCCAACTCTCAGTATTTCCTCCCAAGTCCATGAATCCAGTGTATGTTGTTCCTGCTGCTGTTTAACACACTGCTTGGTCCTTGTATGGTGGGTAATTCTGTCACGATCGTCTTTCTGTGGAAGAGAGGACCAAGGCGCAGCGTGATACGAATACATCTTCCCTTTTATTGACGAAGATGAACACGAAACACTTTTACAAAACTAACAAAAACAACAAACGTGAAGCTACAAAACGAAAGTGCAGACACAAGCTACTAACGTTTAGACATAGACAATTACCCACAACCTGTCTAATGCCTATGGCTGCCTTAAATATGGCTCCCAATCAGAGACAACGATAGACAGCTGTCTCTGAAAACAACTCAGGCAACCATAGACATACCTAGACACCTACACTGAACACAATAAACTCTACCAAAACCCCCTAGACACTACAAACACCCTCTACTAGACAAAAACACACAAACATCCCCCATGTCACACCCTGACCTAACTAAAATAATAAAGAAAACGAAGATAACTAAGGCCAGGGCCTGACACTGGGGCATTCGTTCTTGGCTATCCTGTAACCATTCTCTGTCAAGTATCTTATCTTCTTTAAGATGTATCTGTGTTGCTGTGTATGGTTTTAAATGCCTATGTGCTTGTCTGTGTAAATAGTAACCTTTCTCTCCTGTCTTATTTCGCAGGCACTAGTCAATAATACTATTTCGGCCTGTTGTGCAGAATAATTTTCTAGGCAATGGTTCAGGGTTTAACACCTTAGTTCCTGAAACCAACTAAGCTCTCATTCTGTGTCACTCCTATTCTTCTCTCCTCATGCTACTCCCCAACCATCAAGGTCTCAGCAGTGCGGGGAGGGCGTCTGCCCTTCCTTCTATCTGTCTGTTGCTCTTTCTTATAACAGTCAGTATCAAATATGGGTTGTTTCCAAATATTGACTAAATGTCTCACTGTCTCCCTGTCTGAACTCATGGATTTTAGAAAAATCACCTGTCTAATCATATTTGATTAAGGTACTCTCAATACTCTCAATGATCCTGAATCACCACAGATGTCATATATCCTGTTGGCTTGGATTAGGTTCTAAATACTTAACCTTTTATTGCTGCGGGATCGACAGCCAGTCGAAGTGCAAGGCGCCAAATAAAAAAAACAGAAATCTCATATTTAAAATTCCTCAGACATTCATGTGTTTTATATCATTTTAAAGGTAATCTTGTTGTTAATCCCACCAAAGTGTCCGATTTCAAATAGGCTTTTCAGCAAAAGCACTGCAAACGATTATGTTAGGTCACCACAAAACCACAATAACCACAGCAATTTTTTCCAGCTAAGATAGCTTTCACAAAAAACAGAATAGAGATAAAATGAATCACTAACCTTCGATTATTTTCATCAGATGACACTCATAGGACTTCATGTTACACAATACATGCATGTTTTGTTTGATTAAGTTCATATTTATATAAAAAAAATCTGAGTTACATTGAGGCGTTAGATTCACTAGTTGCAAAAACATCAAGTGACTTTGCATAGCCACATCGTTTCAACAGAAATACTCATCATAAATATAGATGATAATACAAGTTATACACATGGAATTATAGATATACCTCTCCTTAATGCAACTGCTGTGTCAGATTTCAAAAAAACTTTACGGAAAAATAAACCATGCAATAATATGAGACGGAGCTCAGATGAATAGCCAAATTAGCCGCCATGTTGGACTCAACAGAAACCAGAAAATAAATGATAAATGTTTCCTTACCTTTGATGAATTCATCTGAATGCAGTCCTAGGAATCCCAGGTCCACAATAAATGCTTGATTTGTTCGTTAATGTCCGTTATTTATGTAAAATTAGCTACTTTCAAATTGTTTACCAAACACCCTAACCAAAGTCTCAAAGCGCGACCACTATAACGTAACGAAATGTCCAAACGTTCCGTTACAGTCAGTAGAAACATGTCAAACGATGTACTGAATCTTTAGAATGTTGTTAACATACAAATGCACATTTTCGAACAAAACATAAGTGTATATATACCTGATGTTACTGTCATCTGATCAAGTTTATGAAGGTTAGTCAAAAATTATATATCTTTTGCTGGTTTGTTACGATCGCTAACCTTTGCTGCTGGTAAATGGCTTGTGTTTCTGGCTATTGTGGTAAGCTAATATAATGCTATATTGTGTTTTCGCTGTAAAACACTTAAAAAATCTGAAATATTGGCTGGATTCACAAGATGTTGGTCTTTCATTTGCTGTATGCTGTGTATTTTTCAGAAATGTTTTATTATGAGTATTTAGGTATTTGACGTTGGTCTCTGTAATTATTCTGGCTGCTTCGGCGCTATTTCAGATTGCAGCTGCAATGTAGAACTGTGATTTATACCTGAAATATGCACATTTTTCTAACAAAACATATGCTATACAATAAATATGTTATCAGACTGTCATCTGATGCAGTTGTTTCTTGGTTAGTGACTATTTATATCTTTCTTTGGTCGAAATTGTGATAGCTACCTATGCAGGAAAAAAATGGTGGGAAAAAAAAGTTGTGTCTTTTGCTATGGTGGTTAGCTAATAGATTTACATATTGTGTCTTCCCTGTAAAACATTTTAAAAATCAGAAATGATGGCTGGATTCACAAGATGTGTATCTTTCATCTGGTGTCTTGGACTTGTGATTTCATGATATTTAGATGCTAGTATTTACTTGTGGCGCTATGCTAGGCTATGCTAGTCAGCTTTTTTACTGATGGGGGTGCTCCCGGATCCGGGATGGTGACTCGTGAGAAGTTATACATTGTGCTAACGTAGCATCTTTTTCCCAGAATGTGCAGATATTTTTATGACACTCAACTATTCTGACCAAATAACTATACATAAACGTTACTAAAAAATACATGTTGTATAGGAAATGATAGATACACTAGTTCTTAATGCAATCGCCGTGTTAGAATTCTAAAAATAACTTCATTACGACATCCAGCTTAGTTATAGCGAGAGAGTGCCCAAAATTTGGGCGCAAACTTCTAGTTCACATGTTCGACAGATATATGAAATAGCATCATAAAATGGGTCCTACTTTTGATGATCTTCCATCAGAATGTTGTACAAGGGGTACTTTGTCCAGAACAATCGTTGTTTGGATTTAGAATGTCCTCTTCTCCAGTCAATTAGCACGGAAAGCTAGCAAAGTGGCGCGAACCTCTCCTTCCTGAACATACGCAGACAAAGCAACACGCCTAACGTCCCGAAAAAATTTCAATAATCTAATAAAACTATATTGAAAAAACATACTTTACGATGATATTGTCACATTTATCAAATAAAATCAAAGCCGGAGATATTAGTCGTCTATAACGACAGCTTTACAGAAGGCAATACCAGGTCACTTCTCGCGCGTTCCAGAAAACAGTAAATTGGGGTCACGTCATGCCAAGAGCTTTTATTCGACCTCAGATGATGTCATACACTCCATTTCTTCTCTCACTGCCTGTTGACATCTAGTGGAAGGCGTATGAAGTGCATGTATACTAATAAATATCGAGCACATTTATAGGCAGGCCCTAGAACAGAGCATCGAATTCAGATTTTCCAACTTCCGTCAGGAAGTTTGCTGCAAAATGAGTTCTGTTTTACTCACAGATATAATTCAAACGGTTTTAGAAACTAGAGAGTGTTTTCTATCCAATAGTAATAATAATATGCATATTGTACGAGCAAGAATTGAGTACGAGGCCGTTTGAAATGGGCACCTTTTATCCAGGCTACTCAATACTGCCCCTGCAGCCCAAAGAGGTTGATCTGCTAAATTGTAATTACTTCGCTACTATGGCCTATTTATTGCCTTACCTCCTCACGCCATTTGCATAGACTTTCTTTTTTTTCTATTGTGTTATTGACTGTACGCTTGTTAATTCCATGTGTAACTCTGTGTTTGTCGCACTGCTTTGCTTTATCTTGGCAAGGTTGCATTTGTAAATGAGAACTTGTTCTCAACTAGCCTACCTGGTTAAATAAAGGTGAAATCAAATCAAATTCAAATGTCTCCATGGCTTTGATGCAGACTGAAATATGGTCGTTTACTGACATCTAGTGGTGGTGATACGCTACTGCAGGTAATTTGGGTCAATATTCTGCAGGATTCAGTGTTGTTTAATTTTTTCCGTGGTGCATTCAGTTAATCCAAGTCAACAGAATGGTAGTAACTGACATGTTGGTTGTTATTACAAATGGTAGTATATTATAGGATATATTATCATATGAGTCATGTACTCTACAGAGCCAGGAATCTCTTCAAGTGATACAGTTTTGTCAGGGTGTGGAGGAAGAGGTGAAAGACAGTTCTGGCAGAACCAATGAGGATGGAGCAAATGAGAGAAGGTGCACAGAAAGACAAAGTGAGGATGCTGAAAAACAAGCTGATCAGTGACTTTGCTAGCAAGGAAGCTGGGCTCTTGGTGAGTAAGGCTGAGCAAGGGCCAGTGATAACTGTTAAATGGCAGGGCTATGGATATTGGATCACTACACACACGAGGCCCACAGGCAGAGAACAAGATATATCTCAAAGTAATGGCTGGATTGTCTTAAAATATGTTCACAATCAAGACCCCAAGTGGAAGAAACCTTTTGACTTGGTGACCTCTTGACCTTTCCTCTAGCGCCACCATCAGGCCTTTTCTTTTCCATGTTGTTTTCCATTTCCACTTTTACAGCTGCTTATTGTCTCGTTGGTATGTATACTTAGTTAAAATATCTGCTGCTGATTTTATTATTTTGTTATATCATTCTCCAGATGATAAAGTTCATTTATTTTAATTGAAGAGGTTATAAGGTATATTTAAGTTATATTTATTTTAAGTTATTCATTAACGTTAAGAGAATTTTCCATTCAAGAATTGTCCCATTAAAATGACATTTAGACTGTAAAAGATGGCTTTTAGCACATTTCATCAAATAGTGAATTCCACTGTATGCAGAATGTTGTCTGTGTTATACCTTCACAGCTCACTGTCAGTAAATATCCTACAGTAAATATTGGACTACAAGAGTTGCAAGCCTGCAAAGGTAGAGTTATTTAAATCTTTGAATGGGTGGATTGTGTTCTGGAGGTGTGTGGTTACAGCAGTTGTGCAGGGTTGGTGTGGTGGTGGGGCCCAATGTGATATCTTTTCATGGGGCCCCAAATCCATGACGGCGCCCCTGGGTGAAACTATAGTTTCACTCCTCCATATGTGCACAGCAATATGCCTTCTTTATTCCTTAAAGCAGAGAGCTCTTTACCATCTCTATGCTCCTATTATTAAGCTATGATATAGTTATATAGGTACATCTAATAGATCCTGCAGAGCATCATCAGAGCAAAGAGTGGCTACTTAAACAAATCAAAATATGTTTTTTATTTTTCAAACACTTTTTTTTTGTTGGTTAATATGTGATTATATGTTATTTCAAAGTTGATGTCTTCACTATTATTCTACAATGTAGAAATAAAGAAAAACCCTTGAATGAGAAGGTGTGTTCAAACTTTTAACTGGTACTGTATGTCAAGACAACGTTAGCGGTGTGACTTCTCAGAAATGTTCATCTGTTTCCCAGAACTGCCTGTTGCGCTGTTGTCCAGCGGGCTGGTATCATTTGCAATGGATGTAAAAACAGACTTTGTTGACTTGTGTGGCCAGTGGTGTACATGGTGAGTTAAGACAATCAGAAATCAGACATTGCCAAATGGGCACTTTCCTACATCTGAATGCATTCTGGAGAGAGACACACCATAACTTCACCCACCTCCCCTTCTTCTTGAGGCAAAATGTTAAATTATACTCATGAATAGTTAGCCTGGTACCAGGTTAGTTTGTGTTGTCTTGCCAACTCCTATGGTATTTTGCAATACAGCACAAACCGATCTGGGATCAGGCTAATGAACAGTTTGTATTCAAATCTAAGTAAATGTTGTGATGGCTTCCGGTCTACACAGTTCGTTGACTGTAACATTAGCTAAACGTTTCAGCACCTCTCCCCATTTCTCCTGGTCCTCCTCTCTCTCCTGGAGCTTTGCCAGGTGGGCAGAGTAGACTATGCCCAGGATGAGGATCTCAAAGCGGGGCGCAGCCAGAGGGATAGCCCCTCTCTGGTCCTCCAGGTCCTTCACCATCTGCTCCATGGAAGAGAGGGTCTTGGGGATGTTGTGGTTGATGCGAGCCAGGAAGGCCCGTCCCTGCCTCATAGATGCCATCTCCAGGTCCTTCACCATCTGCTCCATGGAAGAGAGGGTCTTGGGGATGTTGTGGTTGATGTGAGCCAGGAAGGCCCGTCCCTGCCTCATAGATGCCATCTCCAGGTCCTTCACCATCTGCTCCATGGAAGAGAGGGTCTTGGGGATGTTGTGGTTGATGCGATCCAGGAAGGCCCGTCCCTGCCTCATAGATGCCATCTCCAGGTCCTTCACCATCTGCTCCATGGAAGAGAGGGTCTTGGGGATGTTGTGGTTGATGTGATCCAGGAAGGTCCGTCCCTGCCTCATAGATGCCATCTCCAGGTCCTTCACCATCTGCTCCATGGAAGAGAGGGTCTTGGGGATGTTGTGGTTGATGAGAGCCAGGAAGGCCCGTCCCTGCCTCATAGATGCCATCTCCAGGTCCTTCACCATCTGCTCCATGGAAGAGAGGGTCTTGGGGATGTTGTGGTTGATGAGAGCCAGGAAGGCCCGTCCCTGCCTCATAGATGCCATCTCCAGGTCCTTCACCATCTGCTCCATGGAAGAGAGGGTCTTGGGGATGTTGTGGTTGATGAGAGCCAGGAAGGCCCGTCCCTGCCTCATAGATGCCATCTCCAGGTCCTTCACCATCTGCTCCATGGAAGAGAGGGTCTTGGGGATGTTGTGGTTGATGCGAGCCAGGAAGGTCCGTCCCTGCCTCATAGATGCCATCTCCAGGTCCAGCAAGATGATGTTGTTGTCTTTGTCGATCTCTACTCCACCCAACAAGAACTATATGGAGAGGAAAGAAACTAACGATCAGTGAAATGTGGGTAGATAATAACATATGTATAAGAAAGAAGTTTAGGAGTGAGCTGATATGGGTGAGCGGAGGAAAAACAAAGAGTTTAAGACAACATGCCCATTAAAGTGTAGCCTGGTCCCAGACCTGTTTGTGTTTTCTTGCTGACTTTGATGGTCATTGTCAGTAAGACATCCCAAACTGATCTGGGACCAGGCTAATAGAAGTGTAACCTCAAACATCAGGTTCGCATCACTGAGGGATTGGCCCTGGGTAGGAAGATCGCCATGTACGGCACCAGACACGTCTGAGAGAGAAAACATGTTGTTCCTTTTAAATGATTCATTATGAGAAAAACAATATTGTTCCACTCAGGACCATTGCATATGAACATTTACATATTGATAAAGATTGTCAAACTGAACTTCCACTCAGAACCTGTTGTGGTATTCTATCACATTATATAACATACTAATTATGTAACTGGACTTCCACTCAGAACCTGTTGTGGTATTCTATCACATTATACAACATACTAATTATGTAACTGGACTTCCACTCAGAACCTGTTGTGGTATTCTATCACATTATATAACATACTAATTATGTAACTGAACTTCCACTCAGAACCTGTTGTGGTATTCTATCACATTATATAACATACTAATTATGTAACTGGACTTCCACTCAGAACCTGTTGTGGTATTCTATCACATTATATAACATACTAATTATGTAACTGGACTTCCACTCAGAACCTGTTGTGGTATTCTATCACATTATATAACATACTAATTATGTAACTGGACTTCCACTCAGAACCTGTTGTGGTATTCTATCACATTATATAACATACTAATTATCTAACTGGACTTCCACTCAGAACCTGTTGTGGTATTCTATCACATTATATAACATACTAATTATGGAACTGGATATCTACTCAAGGCATTCAAGACACAGAATATTTAAAATATCTAAAGACAATAACACGAACTATAAATGAGTCTGATAACTCACCATCTAGTAGATTCTGAACCCATAGAGTTCCCAGAGTGACCCAGAGCAGGATTCAGAGTTGAGATTTCACCACCATTTCTCTATTCTGAACGTATAACTCTGATTGGACGATGGTTTCACTGCCTCCTGTCTTTCCTGAGCTTCTACTTCAAGTTCTGTTTTTATACACTAAAAACCCCAGTGTGATAGCCAGTGAGTTAAAGGCTAGAATGCCATACATTCTTCAACCTAGGAAACAGGGCATCGGGGCCAGTTGGCTCATAGGTTTACAGTTACAGTTACAGTTTACACTACCGTTCTTCATTCCTGGTCCTACTGGGTGTACAGGCTCATTATTCCAGCCAGTACACACCCAACTGTTCAACTACCGTAATCACTAAGCCATTAACTGAATGTGTGTTAGTATTTGAACCAATTCAATAACACAATAGAAACGTCTATATACAGTGTGTGCAAATGAAGTAAGATTAGGGAGGTGAGGCAATAAATAGGCCGTAGTGGCGAAATAATTACAATTTAGCAAATAAACACTGGAGTGGTAGATGTGCAGAAGAGGAATAGGCAAGTAGAGACACTGGAGTGCAAAGGAGAATGAAAAAAAAATACATATAAATAAAATAAATAACAAAATTGGGATGAGGTATTTGGATGGGCTATTTACAGATGGGCTATGTACAGGTGCAATGATCTGTAAGCTGCTCTGATAGCTGATGCTTCAAGTTAGTGAGGGAGATATGAGTCTCCAGCTTCAGTGATTTAGTGACAGCACCACAGATTCACTGGCAGCATCAGCTGAGCTGGGTCGTCACTAGTTACCACAGCCACAAAGTGATAAACATCGCCTAATTATACAATTTCTCTTCTTAAAACGTGATTTTAAACCTAACCACACTAATAAGCGTATGCCTAACATGCTGGCTATACCGGGATGTTGATTTTGTCAATCCACACCAGACATGATCAGGACATGCAGGCTGAAATATAAAAACAAACTCTTAACCAACTATATTAATTTGGGAACAGGTCAAAACACATGAAACGGTTCATGGATATTTAGCTAGCTAGCTTGCTGTTGCTAGCTCATTTGTCCTATTTAGCTCGCTAGATTGCTGTTGCTAGCTCATTTGTCCTATTTAGCTAGCTAGCTTGCTGTTGCTAGCTCATTTGTCCTATTTAGCTAGCTAGCTTGCTGTTGCTAGCTCATTTGTCCTATTTAGCTCGCTAGATTGCTGTTGCTAGCTCATTTGTCCTATTTAGCTAGCTTGCTTGCTGTTGCTAGCTCATTTGTCCTATTTACATTTACATTTAAGTCATTTAGCAGACGCTCTTATCCAGAGCGACTTACAAATTGGTGCATTCACCTTATGACATCCAGTGGAACAGCCACTTTACAATAGTGCATCTAAATCTTTTAAGGGGGGGAGGGGGGGGGGGGGGGGGGGGGGGTCAGAAGGATTACTTTATCCTATCCTAGGTATTCCTTAAAGAGGTGGGGTTTCAGGTGTCTCCGGAAGGTGGTGATTGACTCCGCTGTCCTGGCGTCGTGAGGGAGTTTGTTCCACCATTGGGGGGCCAGAGCAGCGAACAGTTTTGACTGGGCTGAGCGGGAACTGTACTTCCTCAGTGGTAGGGAGGCGAGCAGGCCAGAGGTGGATGAACGCAGTGCCCTTGTTTGGGTGTAGGGCCTGATCAGAGCCTGAAGGTACTGAGGTGCCGTTCCCCTCACAGCTCCGTAGGCAAGCACCATGGTCTTGTAGCGGATGCGAGCTTCAACTGGAAGCCAGTGGAGAGAGCGGAGGAGCGGGGTGACGTGAGAGAACTTGGGAAGGTTGAACACCAGACGGGCTGCGGCGTTCTGGATGAGTTGTAGGGGTTTAATGGCACAGGCAGGGAGCCCAGCCAACAACGAGTTGCAGTAATCCAGACGGGAGATGACAAGTGCCTGGATTAGGACCTGCGCCGCTTCCTGTGTGAGGCAGGGTCGTACTCTGCGGATGTTGTAGAGCATGAACCTACAGGAACGGGTCACCGCCTTGATGTGAGTTGAGAACGACAGGGTGTTGTCCAGGATCACGCCAAGGTTCTTAGCGCTCTGGGAGGAGGACACAATGGAGTTGTCAACCGTGATGGCGAGATCATGGAACGGGCAGTCCTTCCCCGGGAGGAAGAGCAGCTCCGTCTTGCCGAGGTTCAGCTTGAGGTGGTGATCCGTCATCCGTATTTAGCTAGCTAGCTTGCTGTTGCTAGCTCATTTGTCCTATTTAGCTAGCTAGCTTGCTGTTGCTAGCTCATTTGTCCTATTTAGCTAGCTATCTTGCTGTTGCTAGGTCATTTGTCCTGGGATATAAACATTGGTTTGTTATTTTACTTGAAAACAAGATCTTTTGTAGAATTTTGACAAATTTTACATTTACATTTAAGTCATTTAGCAGACGCTCTTATCCAGAGCGACTTACAAGTTGGTGCATTCACCTTATGATGTCCAGTGGAACAACCACTTTACAATAGTGCATCTAAATCTAAGGGGGGGGGGGGGGGGGTAGAAGGATTACTTTATCCTATCCTAGGTATTCCTTAAAGAGGTGGGGTTTCAGGTGTCTCCGGAAGGTGGTGATTGATTCCGCTGACCTGGCGTCGTGGGGGAGTTTGTTCCACCATTGGGGTGCCAGAGCAGCGAACAGTTTTGACTGGGCTGAGCGGGAACTGTACTTCCTCAGAGGTAGGGAGGCGAGCAGGCCAGAGGTGGATGAACGCAGTGCCCTTGTTTGGGTGTAGGGCCTGATCAGAGCCTGAAGGTACGGAGGTGCCGTTCCCCTCACAGCTCCGTAGGCAAGCACCATGGTCTTGTAGCGGATGCGAGCTTCAACTGGAAGCCAGTGGAGAGAGCGGAGGAGCGGGGTGACGTGAGAGAACTTGGGAAGGTTGAACACCAGACGGGCTGCGGCGTTCTGGATGAGTTGTAGGGGTTTAATCGCACAGGCAGGGAGCCCAGCCAACAGCGAGTTGCAGTAATCCAGACGGGAGATGACAAGTGCCTGGATTAGGACCTGCGCCGCTTCCTGTGTGAGGCAGGGTCGTACTCTGCGAATGTTGTAGAGCATGAACCTACAGGAACGGGTCACCGCCTTGATGTTGGTTGAGAACGACAGGGTGTTGTCCAGGATCACGCCAAGGTTCTTAGCGCTCTGGGAGGAGGACACAATGGAGTTGTCAACCGTGATGGCAAGATCATGGAACGGGCAATCCTTCCCCGGGAGGAAGAGCAGCTCCGTCTTGCCGAGGTTCAGCTTGAGGTGGTGATCCGTCATCCACACTGATATGTCTGCCAGACATGCAGAGATGCGATTCGCCACCTGGTTATCAGAAGGGGGAAAGGAGAAGATTAATTGTGTGTCGTCTGCATAGCAATGATAGGAGAGACCATGTGATGATATGACAGAGCCAAGTGACTTGGTGTATAGCGAGAATAGGAGAGGGCCTAGAACAGAGCCCTGGGGGACACCAGTGGTGAGAGCACGTGGTGCGGAGACAGATTCTCGCCACGCCACCTGGTAGGAGCGACCTGTCAGGTAGGACGCAATCCAAGCGTGGGCTGCGCCGGAGATGCCCAACTCGGAGAGGGTGGAGAGGAGGATGGAGAGGATTTTGAGTCACACAAAATCTTGTTCTCTACTCCGTCAATTAACCCACAGATTAACGGGGGAAATGTAGTTTCTAGTAATCTCTTCTTCTTCTTCTGTGGACGTTATGTGTATCAGTTGGCAACCAACTTTAAGGTGCATCACCACCACCAACTGGACTGGAGTGTGGACCTCAGGTCAGCTTTCAATCACCCACGTGGGTATATGCTCCTAATAACCAATGAGGAGATGGGAGAGGCGGGACTTGCAGCGCATCAAAAAATAGAACCACGTTCTATTTTAGCGCCTGGCAGACGAGCGCGAGCAGTTTGGATGAAATGATTGAAAAATATAAAAAATCAATCAATCAAATGTATTTATAAAGCCCTTCTTACATCAGCTGATGTCACAAAGTGCTGTACAGAAACCCAGCCTAAAACCCCAAACAGCAGGCAATGCAGGTGTAGAAGCACGGTGGCTAGGAAAAACTCCCTAGAAAGTAGTAGAAGCACGGTGGCTAGGAAAAACTCCCTAGAAAGTAATAGAAGCACGGTGGCTAGGAAAAACTCCCTAGAAAGTAATAGAAGCACGGTGGCTAGGAAAAACTCCCTAGAAAGTAGTAGAAGCACGGTGGCTGGGAAAAACTCCCTAGAAAGTAGTAGAAGCACGGTGGCTGGGAAAAACTCCCTAGAAAGTAGTAGAAGCACGGTGGCTGGGAAAAACTCCCTAGAAAGTAGTAGAAGCACGGTGGCTAGGAAAAACTCCCTAGAAAGTAGTAGAAGCACGGTGGCTGGGAAAAACTCCCCTAGAAAGTAGTAGAAGCACGGGAAAGGCCAAAAGTCCAGAACACCATCAAGAAGACATATCATTACATACAGTATAGAACACCATCTAGAAGACATATCATTACATACAGTATAGAACACCATCTAGAAGACAGAGACATATCATTACATACAGTATAGAACACCATCTAGAAGACATATCATTACATACAGTATAGAACACCATCTAGAAGACA
Organism: Salvelinus namaycush; assembly: GCF_016432855.1. Classification (NCBI taxonomy): domain Eukaryota; kingdom Metazoa; phylum Chordata; class Actinopteri; order Salmoniformes; family Salmonidae; genus Salvelinus; species Salvelinus namaycush. The sequence continues at coordinate 113,079 of NW_024061007.1, forward strand.
TATCATTACATACAGTATAGAACACCATCTAGAAGACAGAGACATATCATTACATACAGTATAGAACACCATCTATAAGACATATCATTACATACAGTATAGAACACCATCTAGAAGACAGAGACATATCATTACATATAGTATAGAACACCATCTAGAAGACAGAGACATATCATTACATACAGTATAGAACACCATCTAGAAGACATATCATTACATACAGTATAGAACACCATCTAGAAGACAGAGACATATCATTACATACAGTATAGAACACCATCTAGAAGACATATCATTACATACAGTATAGAACACCATCTAGAAGACATAGACATATCATTACATATAGTATAGAACACCATCTAGAAGACAGAGACATATCATTACATACAGTATAGAACACCATCTAGAAGACATATCATTACATACAGTATAGAACAGCATCTAGAAGACATATCATTACATACAGTATAGAACAGCATCTAGAAGACATATCATTACATACAGTATAGAACACCATCTAGAAGACAGAGACATATCATTACATACAGTATAGAACACCATCTAGAAGACAGAGAAATATCATTACATACAGTATAGAACACCATCTAGAAGACAGAGAAATATCATTACATACAGTATAGAACACCATCTAGAAGACATATCATTACATACAGTATAGAACACCATCTAGAAGACAGAGACATATCATTACATACAGTATAGAACACCATCTAGAAGACAGAGACATATCATTACATACAGTATAGAACACCATCTAGAAGACAGAGAAATATCATTACATACAGTATAGAACACCATCTAGAAGACATATCATTACATACAGTATAGAACACCATCTAGAAGACAGAGACATATCATTACATACAGTATAGAACACCATCTAGAAGACATATCATTACATACAGTATAGAACACCATCTAGAAGACATATCATTACATACAGTTTAGAACACCATCTAGAAGACATATCATTACATACAGTATAGAACACCATCTAGAAGACATATAATTACATACAGTATAGAACACCATCTAGAAGACAGAGACATATCATTACATACAGTAGAGAACACCATCTAGAAGACATATCATTACATACAGTATAGAACACCATCTAGAAGACATATCATTACATACAGTATAGAACACCATCTAGAAGACATATCATTACATACAGTATAGAACACCATCTAGAAGACATATCATTACATACAGTATAGAACACCATCTTGAAGACAGAGACATATCATTACATACAGTATAGAACAGCATCTAGAAGACATATCATTACATACAGTATAGAACAGCATCTAGAAGACATATCATTACATACAGTATAGAACACCATCTAGAAGACAGAGACATATCATTACATACAGTATAGAACACCATCTAGAAGACATATCATTACATACAGTATAGAACACCATCTAGAAGACATATCATTACATACAGTATAGAACACCATCTAGAAGACAAATCATTACATACAGTATAGAACACCATCTAGAAGACATATCATTACATACAGTATAGAACAGGATCTAGAAGACATATCATTACATACAGTATAGAACACCATCTAGAAGACAGAGACATATCATTACATACAGTATAGAACACCATCTAGAAGACATATCATTACATACAGTATAGAACACCATCTAGAAGACAGAGACATATCATTACATATAGTATAGAACACCATCTAGAAGACAGAGACATATCATTACATACAGTATAGAACACCATCTAGAAGACATATCATTACATACAGTATAGAACACCATCTAGAAGACAGAGACATATCATTACATACAGTATAGAACACCATCTAGAAGACATATCATTACATACAGTATAGAACACCATCTAGAAGACAGAGACATATCATTACATATAGTATAGAACACCATCTAGAAGACAGAGACATATCATTACATACAGTATAGAACACCATCTAGAAGACATATCATTACATACAGTATAGAACACCATCTAGAAGACATATCATTACATACAGTATAGAACACCATCTAGAAGACATATCATTACATACAGTATAGAACACCATCTAGAAGACAGAGACATATCATTACATACAGTATAGAACACCATCTAGAAGACAGAGACATATCATTACATACAGTATAGAACACCATCTAGAAGACAGAGAAATATCATTACATACAGTATAGAACACCATCTAGAAGACATATCATTACATACAGTATAGAACACCATCTAGAAGACAGAGACATATCATTACATACAGTATAGAACACCATCTAGAAGACAGAGACATATCATTACATACAGTATAGAACACCATCTAGAAGACAGAGAAATATCATTACATACAGTATAGAACACCATCTAGAAGACATATCATTACATACAGTATAGAACACCATCTAGAAGACATATCATTACATACAGTTTAGAACACCATCTAGAAGACATATCATTACATACAGTATAGAACACCATCTAGAAGACATATCATTACATACAGTATAGAACACCATCTAGAAGACAGAGACATATCATTACATACAGTAGAGAACACCATCTAGAAGACATATCATTACATACAGTATAGAACACCATCTAGAAGACATATCATTACATACAGTATAGAACACCATCTAGAAGACATATCATTACATACAGTATAGAACACCATCTAGAAGACATATCATTACATACAGTATAGAACACCATCTTGAAGACAGAGACATATCATTACATACAGTATAGAACAGCATCTAGAAGACATATCATTACATACAGTATAGAACAGCATCTAGAAGACATATCATTACATACAGTATAGAACACCATCTAGAAGACAGAGACATATCATTACATACAGTATAGAACACCATCTAGAAGACATATCATTACATACAGTATAGAACACCATCTAGAAGACATATCATTACATACAGTATAGAACACCATCTAGAAGACAAATCATTACATACAGTATAGAACACCATCTAGAAGACATATCATTACATACAGTATAGAACAGGATCTAGAAGACATATCATTACATACAGTATAGAACACCATCTAGAAGACAGAGACATATCATTACATACAGTATAGAACACCATCTAGAAGACAGAGACATATCATTACATACAGTATATCCTAGATGACATGTATAAATCCTTACTTTATATTTGCTGTACCACTTTCCATGACAGTAGCCTTATTACTGGTTAGGGTTACTGCTGCTGGTACAGTGGAAGAATGAGGCATCACAGTACCTGTTACACCACTGTACTAACAGGACCAATTACACACCAATAAACACACTGTAATGTAAAGTGTTACATCATTCTCAATGATCAGTCTATACATCCAGTATTCATTTCACCTACAGAACATTGTATCCATTTCAAGTCCCCCTCCCCCCATTGTAGCTAATTATCTAGAACACATTGTACAGTTTTACAACCACGTATGAGTTATTATGGACGCTTATAGTTAGTATCACAGCATATCAGTTTAAGACATTACAACATTCATTAAAAGCATTATAGATATGTACTTCATAGAAACTGTTACCCTTTATATATTCTAACCACTCTATTTCATTTATTCCATATTAAGGGTCCTAACCTGGGAACTAAAATATTGTCTCCTTCTCAACTTTGCCTGCAGTTTTCTCTCTCTCCCTCCTTTCCTCCAACCCCTCCCTCTCTCTCTCTCCCTCATTCCCTTCCTCTAACCACAGCAATCTGGCAGAACCAGGAAGTCCCTCCCCTCCACAAACTTTCTTATGTGGAAACGAAACTGATCTGATTCTCTCTGTCGTCTGTCTGTGTGAGAGTGAACAACCGTCCAAATGGCTCAACAGGGAGTTCTGCTGGACCAGGACCAGTTCTGTTGTTCTGTCTGTCTGGATCTACTGAAGGAGCCGGTCACCATCCCCTGTGGACACAGTTACTGTAGAAGCTGTATTGAGGGCTGCTGGGATCAGGATGTTCTGAAAGGGGTCTATAGCTGTCCTCAGTGCAGACATACCTTCACTCCAAGGCCTACGCTGATGAAAAATAACATGTTGGCTGAGGTGGTGGAGAAACTGAGGAAGACAGGACTCCAGGCTGCTCCCCCTCCTGCTCTGTGCTATGCTGGACCTGGAGATGTGGCGTGTGATTTCTGCACTGGGACCAGAAAGCAGAAAGCCCTCATGTCCTGTCTGGCATGTCTGGCCTCTTACTGTGAGACTCACCTCCAACCTCACTATGAATCTCCTGCTTTCAAGAAGCACAAGCTGGTCAAAGCCACCGCACAACTACAGGAGAAGATCTGCTCTCATCATGACAAACTGCTGGAGGTTTACTGTCGTACCGATCAGCAGTGTATCTGTTATCTGTGTACAATGGATGAACATAAAGGCCATTATACAGTGTCAGCTGCAGCAGAGAGGACTGGGAAACAGGTAAGACCAGAACAACTTGTTGGTGACTGTTTGATAAACAAAGAATTAAAGATACAGTAGGAACTAAATCTGTTTGAATATGAGATCATTCAAATGAAATGGATCCACAAATATGAACACAAACCTTGAGTATATAGATATGTTAACCCAGATTCTCCAAATGTATCACCATTTTCTAAAGTCAAACACTGTTATCATTCTGAATGGCCTTTTATGAGTTCAAAGTTCAGTCTCTTCCCCTTGATACATGTAGGCCCACCATAAAAACTATAATCATTAACATAGCAACATAATATCATATTGTAAAGGGACTTCCTCGGGATTGTAGACCTTCCTCTCTATGGGTCCTATGTCACATTACTATACTATTGATCTCCTGGACTAATAAAGCTTGATAGCTCATTGAAGAGTGATTCTCCACAGAGGCAGCTGGGGATGAGTCAGCAGAAGGTCCAGCAGAGATTCCAGGAGAGAGAGAAGGAGCTGAAGGAGCTCCAACAGGATGTGGAGTCTTTCAAGGTGAGTATTGTTGACCAGAGGAGACACACCATTTCACTTCTCTTCTCCAATCAGAGAGGGAGAGGGGCCCCCTATCCAATCCCACTGACCCCACTGTTGGGAACAGGCTGTCTGGACCCCTTTCAGAGAATAGACTGTTTAATGTAACTGACTGGGCTACCTCATCACATAACATGTCCCCGAAACATTAAAATGGAGCTGTCTCTCACTCTCAATTGAATTCAATTCATAGGGCTTTATTGGCATGGAAATATACGTTTACATTGCTAATGCAAGTGAAATAAACCGTAAACAAAAGTGAAATAAACAATCAGAAATGAACAGTAAACATTACACAACATTTAATTTCAAAGGAATAGAGACATATCAAATGTTATAATTCAAGTGCAAACAGAGTGAGTCGTGCGCCAGACTGAGTTCTGGAGGTGAAATGGAAATGAATGAGGGAGAGTTAAGTGAGGTAGAAGGTGTGGTGAAGAGTTCAGAACCAGAGAAGTATTTGGTCATACGAGATTTGACTTCAGAAGAGTTACAGGGTGTGTTGAGTGGTGGTGTCCCGTCCTCCCAGGTCGTTGGCATGGTGCAGGAGCAGATAGGGTCAAAGTAGTGGAATGGGGTAGTGGGTTTTTAATGAGTGTAGGGTTAGTTGGCATGGTGCAGGAGCAGATAGGGTCAAAGTAGTGGAATGGGGTAGTGGGTTTTTAATGAGTGTAGGGTTAGTTGGCATGGTGCAGGAGCAGATAGGGTGAAAGTAGTGGAATGGGGTAGTGGGTTTTTAATGATTGTAGGGTTAGTTGTCATGGTGCAGGAGCAGATAGGGTCAAAGTAGTGGAATGGGGTAGTGGGTTTTTAATGAGTGTAGGGTTAGTTGGAAGGGTGTTTTATTAGTATTATCATAAAGAGGGAAAGATTGAAGTGTAGGGTCATTGAGGTTGGACGGGGTTGGGGGGGTTTGGAAGGGATTTGGGGGATGGGGGAGGGTCTATTAGAAGTTAGTAGGACTCTTTTTTATTTTCTCTGAAGTTCTGAGTTAGGTAGGAGGATTTAGAAGTGGTGTAAACCGTGATTGGACACACTCCAGCACAGTAGGTGGCGCCATGCACCTTTAACGTTGGTTTGCGGACCGCCATTATATCACAGAAGAAGAAGTTGGTCTGTGAGGGTTTTGCGGTTCCTGAGGGCTACTATTCTTTTTTATTTTGGTTTTCAAGTATTTTCTGAATTGATTAAAGCCAAAGCTAAAGCTACCCTAAACAATTCAATATATCAGTCAATATATTTTCTCTGATTTGTTGTTTTCCCATCAACCGTTCCATCGCATCTTAACCGTGTTACCGGGCGGGCACTAGGACCCGGGGGAGGCTGCTGCTGCAGAGGCTGCTGCACCGGTAGTGACGTCAGTCCTACTTGTAGCTCATTGTGGTCAACGTCAGCTGTGGCTCGAGACTGCTAGCTAACGGTTAACGGAGAGGAAAAGACTCTGACAGGACACATTCATGTAGATAGGCTATGATGGCAATTTGTGGTAAGTTACAATAGAGAGAGAGACTTTTCACTACTATAGACTTTGGTCAGAATCAAAGCTTTGTTAACCAATACGTTTTTATGTGAGGCTGCCGGTAAGTTACAGTGTAACAGACGTTGTGAGCTAGCTAACGGTAACGTTAACGGTGTCTTTTAAATTCCACATAAGTTATGTGGCGATGATATCTAGATAACGTTGTATTTAATGTAGTTTTACTATCTGTACCAGGCTATAAATGACACAGATGATATCTAGTTAACGTTGTAAGAATGAAATGTAATTCTAAGGATCATTCCAGTCAGAAGAGGCTCTGTGAAGGTTCGTTTCAATTCATTTGCTATGGCCTCGCTGGTGTTCCAGCTATGGCCTCGCAGGCTACTGGATACCAGGAGGGAGGAGAGTAGAGCAGGACCAAGAGGTGTTCTGTACCTGTCTGTCCAGGAGGGAGGAGAGTAGAGCAGGACCAAGAGGTGTTCTGTACCTGCCTGTCCAGGAGGGAGGAGGGTAGAGCAGGACCAAGAGGTTTTCTGTACCTGTCTGTCCAGGAGGGAGGAGAGTAGAGCAGGACCAAGAGGTGTTCTGTACCTGCCTGTCCAGGAGGGAGGAGAGTAGAGCAGGACCAAGAGGTGTTCTGTACCTGTCTGTCCAGGAGGGAGGAGAGTAGAGCAGGACCAAGAGGTGTTCTGTACCTGTCTGTCCAGGAGGGAGGAGAGTAGAGCAGGACCAAGAGGTGTTCTGTACCTGTCTGTCCAGGAGGGAGGAGAGTAGAGCAGGACCAAGAGGTGTTCTGTACCTGCCTGTCCAGGAGGGGGGAGAGTAGAGCAGGACCAAGAGGTGTTCTGTACCTGCCTGTCCAGGAGGGAGGAGAGTAGAGCAGGACCAAGAGGTGTTCTGTACCTGTCTGTCCAGGAGGGAGGAGAGTAGAGCAGGACCAAGAGGTGTTCTGTACCTGCCTGTCCATGAGGGGGGACAAGGCCTGGTGGACCTGGAGAGCAGGGTGGCAGCGTTCTGAGGATGGCAGCGCTCTGAGGTGCAGAGGCTACTGTACCTATTTTCTCTCTCGCTCTCTCTGTCTCTCTGTCTCTCTCTCTCTCTGTCTGTCTCTCTGTGTCTGCCTCTGTCTCTCTCTCTCTCTCTCAAAAGCGCTCTGCACAGTCAGCAGTGGAGGACAGTGATCTGATCTTTACTGAGCTGATCCGCTCCATTGAGAGAAGGAGCTCTGAGGTGAAGGAGCTGATCAGAGCCCAAGAGAAGGCTCAAGTGAGTCAAGCTGAAGGACTTCTGGAGCAACTGAAGCAGGAGATAGCTGAGCTGAGGAAGAGAAGCACTGAGCTGGAGCAGCTCTCACACACAGAGGATCACATCCATTTCCTCCAGGTAACTAAACTGTCTTGTTACATGTGATATGAAATTAACTTCATGTGAAACTATTCATCTACATCATTATGTTGTCCTGTCTCTCTGTCCGTCCCTCTCTCTCTGTCTGTCTGTCCCTCTCTCTCTGTCTGTCCCTCTCTCTCTGTCTGTCCCTCTCTCTCTCTCTATCTCTGTCCGTCCCTCTCTCTCTCTCTGTCCGTCCCTCTCTCTGTCTGTCCCTCTCTCTCTCTCTGTCCCTCTCTCTCTTTCTGTCCGTCCCTCTCTCTCTCTGTCCGTCGCTCTCTCTTCCTCTGTCCGTCCCTTTCTCTCCCTCTGTCTCTGTCCCTCTCTCTGTCCCTCTGTCTCTTTTTCTCTCTCTTTCCCCTACCTCTGTCCGTCTTTGTCCGTCTCTGTTCCCCTCTCTCTGTCTGTCCCTCTGTCTGTCCCTCTGTCCCTCTCTCTGTCCCTCTCTCTCTCTGTCTGTCCCTCTCTCTCTCTGTCTGTCCCTCTCTCTCTCTCTGTCCCTCTCTCTCCCGCTGTCCCTTGCTCTCCCTCTGTCCCTCGTTCTCCCTCTGTCCCTCGTTCTCCCTCTGTCCCTCGCTCTCCCTCTGTCCCTCGCTCTCCCTCTGTCCCTCGCTCTCCCTCTCTCTCTCTGTCCCTCTCTCTCTCTGTCTCTGTCCCTCTCTCTCTCTGTCTCTGTCCCTCTCCCTCCCTCTGTCCCTCTCTATGTCTCTCCCTCTGTCCCTCGCTGTCCTTCGCTCTCCCTCTGTCCCTCGCTCTCCCTCTGTCCCTCGCTGTTCCTCGCTCTCTCTCTGGCTCTGTCTCTCTCTCTCTCTCTCTCTCTCTCTCTCTTTCTCTCTCTCTCTCTCTCTCTCTCTCCCCCTCTCTCTCTCTGTCCCTCTCTCTTTCTCTCTCTCTCTCTCTCTCCCCCTCTCTCTATCTGTCTCTCTCTCTCTCTCTCTTTCTCTCTCCAGAGTTATCAGTCTCTCTCCAGTATCAGTGTATCTTCAGACTTACCCAGCATCGTTGTCCGTCCTCTTCAGTACTTTGGAGATGTGAGTAAGACTGTGTCTGAACTGAGAGAGAAACTAGAAGACTTCCTTAAAGGAGAATGGACCAAGATCTCCACTACAGGTGTGTTGAAAACAATAAGAACATCAACTTTAGACCATTGAAAGTTCCCTACTAGTCATATACATGTGGAATATGGTCTGATGATAACATTCCCTCTCTCTGTCAATGTGTTTGTGTGTCTGTAGTGAATATAGTGGATGTTGTACTGCCTCCAGAGCCCAAGACCAGAGAACAGTTGTTACAATGTGAGTCTCTTTATTGTGAAGTAACTAACAGTCTCTTTTTACTGACACTCCTAACAATCCCTCTAGAAATATATAGCAATAGTAGATCTAATCAAAGACTGGGTATCTATCTGACTCCTCATATGTCTCTGATTTGATCTCTGCTGTGCTCTAATCAAAGACAGGGTAGATACAGTATCTGACTTAACTTATTGTTCTGACTCCCCTCATTGGTCTCTGCTCTTCTCCCAGATTCCTGTCAGCTCACACTGGACCCAAACACAGCATACACATTTCTCTCTCTGTCTGAAGGGAACAGAAAGGTGACCTATACACGCCAAGTCCAACCATATCCTGACCATCCAGACAGATTCACATACTACTGTCAGGTTCTGTGTAGAGAGGGTCTGTCTGGACGCTGTTACTGGGAGGTGGAGTGGACTGGTTATGTTTTTATAGCAGTCTCATATAAAAAAATCAACAGAACAGGGACAGGTGGTGGATTTGGATTCAATAACAAGTCCTGGAGTTTACAGTGCTATAGTGGTGATTATTGTTTCATACACAATAATGTTGAGACTAAAGTATCAGGCCCTCAGTCCTCCAGAGTAGGAGTGTACCTGGATCACAAGGCAGGTACTCTGTCCTTCTACAGTGTCTCTGACACAATGACCCTCCTCCACAGAGTCCAGACCACATTCACTCAGCCCCTCTATCCTGGGTTTTATGTCGATGGTACTGCTGAGCTGGTTAAACTGTAGTAGGGTCCACATAGATACTAGTCATGCTGGTGTAGTCTATAGCTGAGCTGGTTAAACTGTAGTAGGGTCCACATAGATACTAGTCATGCTGGTGTAGTCTATAGCTGAGCTGGTTAAACTGTAGTAGGGTCCACATAGATACTAGTCATGCTGGTGTAGTCTATATCTGAGCTGGTTAAACTGTAGTAGGGTCCACATAGATACTAGTCATGCTGGTGTAGTCTATAGCTGAGCTGGTTAAACTGTAGTAGGGTCCACATAGATACTAGTCACGCTGGTGTAGTCTATAGCTGAGCTGGTTAAACTGTAGGAGGGTCCACATAGATACTAGTCATGCTGGTGTAGTCTATAGCTGAGCTGGTTAAACTGTAGTAGGGTCCACATAGATACTAGTCATGCTGGTGTAGTCTATAGCTGAGCTGGTTAAACTGTAGTAGGGTCCACATAGATACTAGTCATGCTGGTGTAGTCTATAGCTGAGCTGGTTAAACTGTAGTAGGGTCCACATAGATACTAGTCATGCTGGTGTAGTCTATAGCTGAGCTGGTTAAACTGTAGTAGGGTCCACATAGATACTAGTCATGCTGGTGTAGTCTATAGCTGAGCTGGTTAAACTGTAGTAGGGTCCACATAGATACTAGTCATGCTGGTGTAGTCTATAGCTGAGCTGGTTAAACTGTAGTAGGGTCCACATAGATACTAGTCATGCTGGTGTAGTCTATAGCTGAGCTGGTTAAACTGTAGTAGGGTCCACATAGATACTAGTCATGCTGGTGTAGTCTATAGCTGAGCTGGTTAAACTGTAGTAGGATCCACATAGATACTAGTCATGCTGGTGTAGTCTATAGCTGAGCTGGTTAAACTGTAGTAGGGTCCACATAGATACTAGTCATGCTGGTGTAGTCTATAGCTGAGCTGGTTAAACTGTAGTAGGGTCCACATAGATACTAGTCATGCTGGTGTAGTCTATAGCTGAGCTGGTTAAACTGTAGTAGGGTCCACATAGATACTAGTCATGCTGGTGGTGATGGTCCCCAGATGTGATGATTCATTCTGCTCTGTTTTATCTACAATGATTTAACTGATTTGATCTTCAGAAGATGTTATGAATTAAAATTCAATGTTTTCATATTTTTGTAATTGCAATGTTTTAATCTTGTACATTTCCATGAATCATGATGTCTGGTGTTGATGTATATTGGTTGTCATTCAGAACCATTGATATGTTTTCTCAGTTGGTTCTCTGTCTCTATGTAATTCTCCTCAGTATCATTGATCAGCTTGTTGGTCCTAATTGATGTGTTCTCTGTCACCTGGAGCTGCATGGAAAATGGTCCAGGAACTAAAGGACAATTCAGGACTAGTCAGCCCACTACAAGCTGGTATCACTTACTTTCTACTAAACTATATGGACTGGTTTCCCAGACACAGATTAATCCTAGTCCTGGACTAAAAAGTATGTTCAATGTAGATGTCCAGGAAACCGGCCCTAAATGTGTCATCGTTCATCCTCCCATACTGCTCAGTCCAGCAACATTAAACCTGTCCAGCAGGTGGTGCTATTGACCAAACAATAAAACCAGCAGATATCTTGACTTGCCACTCAGTATATCAGTAATGTTCAGAATAGTACTTTAATATCATTGGAGATTGATGGTCTTTTTAATCCACTATCCAGAGTCAGGAACAGATGAAGTTAGGTCTGCTACTGTTCAGTGATTAAATATGATTTATGGTGATGGGAAATAATAAAAAACACTAAACTTCATCTAGTAATAGTTTTCCTTTGTTATTTATTCCAAGGTGTGTCTTTAACTTGTAAATGTATTGTGTGGAGGTGAGCTAGTGGTGTGGCTGATAGAATAGAATGAAAAGGGAGGAGGGGAGGAAGAGGGGAGGAGTGAAGGGCTGTTCAAGAAACCAGATGAGGAAGAGGAAGATGTTCAAGGGAATTACTGTCTCTGTTCCAAATGGTTCCCTATTCCCTACGTAGTGCACTACGGTGCTTCTGACCAGGTCTAAAGTAGTGTTCTACGTAGGGAATAGGGTGTAAATTTATTACAAAATCATGCTTTAGTGTTTGGCACAAAAATATATTAGATCTCCACCCCCCCACTTCCTGTCTGTCATCCCCCAGTTCTGTTAAGACTTCCTCTCATTGAACTGGGCCTCATTCTAAATGGTCACTTTGTATTGATAGTCCAGACTGGGCTTTACTATGGTTCTACATACAGTACCTGTATTGATAGTCCATACTGGTCTTTACTATGGTTCTACATACAGTACCTGTATTGATAGTCCATACTGGTCTTTACTATGGTTCTACATACAGTACCTGTATTGATAGTCCATACTGGTCTTTACTATGGTTCTACATACAGTATCTGTATTGATAGTCCATACTGGGCTTTACTATGGTTCTACATACAGTACCTGTATTGATAGTCAATACTGGTCTTTACTATGGTTCTACATACAGTATCTGTATTGATAGTCCATACTGGTCTTTACTATGGTTCTACATACAGTACCTGTATTGATGAGGGCCTCATCATCCGGCTGCACAAAGAAAGCCAGGGACTGCAGTGTGCTCCAGTCTCCAGCAGGGGGCAGTAAAACCCTATGGACCTGAAAGGGACTGCAGTGTGCTCCAGTCTCCAGCAGGGGACAGTAAAACCCTATGGACCTGAAAGGGACTGCAGTGTGCTCCAGTCTCCAGCAGGGGGCAGTAAAACCCTATGGACCTGAAAGGGACTGCAGTGTGCTCCAGTCTCCAGCAGGGGGCAGTAAAACCCTATGGACCTGAAAGGGACTGCAGTGTGCTCCAGTCTCCAGCAGGGGGCAGTAAAACCCTATGGACCTGAAAGGGACTGCAGTGTGCGCCAGTCTCCAGCAGGGGGCAGTAAAACCCAATGGACCTGAAAGGGAAAGTGAGGAGTAAAAATCAAAGGTGAATTTACATTGATGTTTCCATGGAGACCTGAATCATATCCACAAGGCACCAAACTGAAGAAAATGAACTGAAACAGGGAGGGACTAACTGAACTAAAATAATTCTGTTGCTAAATGTTTTGCTACAGTGTTCTCTAACAAATACCACCATGGATTCAAATACTATTTGAAATCTTACAAATACTTTGAGCATTTCCTTTAGTCCTCCAGGTGGGCGGGGTTTGTTTGTACTTTTAGGACTTTTCTATTGGTTCCATTACAACAAACTCAACAAACTCGAACACTGCTTATTAAATATTCAACATTATTTTAACGCAGGTGTGTTTCCACGTGCAATAAGCCTGTAACGTCTTGTATGATCTCATCAGGTAAAGGTGTGTCAAATGGAAGGGCAAGTCTCACCACTGAGGAAAACATCACTGGTCCACCTCTGCATCAGGTCAGCTATGTTGATCAGTACTGTCCCAGGGATGCTGGGAGAAGAGATGAACTCCCCTGACCTGGTACCACCTATGGTGTTGTCATTTTAATATCAGTTTAACCCCATTACTGCTATAACACATAAACCATGTTAATAGAATGAAATGGATCCAGGTTCCATGTATTCTACAATAGATTTACTGCCTGTGGAACACTTCTCCAAAGTGTCTGAAATCAAGACGACTGCAGGTCTGAATCCCAAACTAATGGGGGGAAATGGCTCCATCTAATAAGATGGTATTTAGAGAATGGACGTTTCTATTGGGGTGAACCATCCCCTTAACATACAGTACCAGTCAAAAGTCTGGACACATCTACTCATTCAAGGGTTTTTCTTTATTTTTACTATTTTCTACATTGTAGAATAATAGTGAAGACATCAAAACTATGAAATAACACATATGGAATCATGTAGTAACCAAAAACGTGTTAAACAAAATCAAGTGGAGGCCAGGTCATCTGATGCAGCACTCCATCACTCTCCTTCTTGGTCACATAGCCCGTACACAGCCTGGAGGTGTGTTGGGTCATTGTCCTGCTGAAAAACAAATGATAGTCCCACTAAGCTCAAACCAGATGAGATGGCGTATCGCTGCAGAATGCTGTGGTAGCCATGCTGGTTAAATGTGCTTTGAATTCTAAATAAATCACTGACACTGTCACCAGCAAAGCACCATCACACCTCCTCCTCCATGCTTCACGGTGGAAAATACACATGCAGAGATCATCTGTTCACCTACTCTGCGTCTCACAAAGACACGGCTGTTGGAACCAAAAATCTTACATTTGGACTCATCAGACCAAAGGACAGATTTCCACAGGTCTAATGTCCATTGCTCGTGTTTCTTGGCCCAAGCAAGTCTCTTCTTCTTATTGGTGTCCTTTAGTAGTGGTTTCTTTGCAGCAATAGATAGTCATTCACATTTCACTTGATAAGAGGTGGTGTGATGGTGTGGGGGTGCTTTGCTGGTGACACTGTCTATGATGTATTTAGAATTCAAGGCGCACTTAACCAGCATGTCTACCACAGTATTCTGCAGCGATACGCCATCCCATCTGGTTTGAGCTTAGTGGGACTCATGTTCTCACCTGATTGTCTATGTCAGGTGTGTCCCAGTGAGCTCAGTGGGACTATCATGTGTTCTCACCTGATTGTCTATGTCAGGTGTGTCCCAGTGAGCTCAGTGTATCATATGTTCTCACCTGATTGTCTATGTCAGGTGTGTCCCAGTGAGCTCAGTGGGACTATCATGTGTTCTCACCTGATTGTCTATGTCAGGTGTGTCCCAGTGAGCTCAGTGGGACTATCATGTGTTCTCACCTGATTGTCTATGTCAGGTGTGTCCCAGCTTTTGATTGGTCCTGTAGTTTGTGTAGAGCAGAAAGTGTGATGCTGTCCTAGTTGTGCTCTGTGTTCCTGCTCCAAGGAAAGACTCATCTCTGGACACTCTCACATCCCCTGTTACCTGGTGCACTGCTCCCCGCCTGCCCTGGTCTGTCTCTCCCAGTCTGGTACAGGTGTCCTCTCCTGCTCTGGTCTGTCTCTCCCAGTCTGGTACAGGTGTCCTCTCCTGCTCTGGTCTGTCTCTCCCAGTCTGGTACAGGTGTCCTCTCCTGCTCTGGTCTGTCTCTCCCAGTCTGGTACAGGTGTCCTCTCCTGCTCTGGTCTGTCTCTCCCAGTCTGGTACAGGTGTCCTCTCCTGCTCTGGTCTGTCTCTCCCAGTCTGGTACAGGTGTCCTCTCCTGCCCTGGTCTGTCTCTCCCAGTCTGGTACAGGTGTCCTCTCCTGCTCTGGTCTGTCTCTCCCAGTCTGGTACAGGTGTCCTCTCCTGCTCTGGTCTGTCTCTCCCAGTCTGGTACAGGTGTCCTCTCCTGCTCTGGTCTGTCTCTCCCAGTCTGGTACAGGTGTCCTCTCCTGCTCTGGTCTGTCTCTCCCAGTCTGGTACAGGTGTCCTCTCCTGCTCTGGTCTGTCTCTCCCAGTCTGGTACAGGTGTTTTCTCCTGCTCTGGTCTGTCTCTCCCAGTCTGGTACAGGTGTCCCCGCCTGCTCTGGTCTGTCTCTCCCAGTCTGGTACAGGTGTCCTCTCCTGCTCTGGTCTGTCTCTCCCAGTCTGGTACAGGTGTCCTCTCCTGCTCTGGTCTGTCTCTCCCAGTCTGGTACAGGTGTCCTCTCCTGCTCTGGTCTGTCTCTCCCAGTCTGGTACAGGTGTCCTCTCCTGCTCTGGTCTGTCTCTCCCAGTCTGGTACAGGTGTCCTCTCCTGCTCTGGTCTGTCTCTCCCAGTCTGGTACAGGTGTCCTCTCCTGCTCTGGTCTGTCTCTCCCAGTCTGGTACAGGTGTCCTCTCCTGCTCTGGTCTGTCTCTCCCAGTCTGGTACAGGTGTCCTCTCCTGCTCTGGTTTGTCTCTCCCAGTCTGGTACAGGTGTCCTCTCCTGCTCTGGTCTGTCTCTCCCAGTCTGGTACAGGTGTCCTCTCCTGCTCTGGTCTGTCTCTCCCAGTCTGGTACAGGTGTCCTCTCCTGCTCTGGTCTGTCTCTCCCAGTCTGGTACAGGTGTCCTCTCCTGCTCTGGTCTGTCTCTCCCAGTCTGGTACAGGTGTCCTCTCCTGCTCTGGTCTGTCTCTCCCAGTCTGGTACAGGTGTCCTCTCCTGCTCTGGTCTGTCTCTCCCAGTCTGGTACAGGTGTCCTCTCCTGCTGTGGTCTGTCTCTCCCAGTCTGGTACAGGTGTCCTCTCCTGCTCTGGTCTGTCTCTCCCAGTCTGGTACAGGTGCCCTCAACTGACTGAGTGACCCACCAAACATTTCGCTCACTACTTTTACATGACCATCCATTCTGGTCTGGATTTTAGTGATTTTTAATACCGTTTTTGTTAGCGAAACCACATGCTTGCTCTGTGAATGAGGAAATATATGACTGTTTCTCCCTCGAGTTTTGGGAGAAACTACACGCTTGCTCTGTGAATGAGGAAAAATATACTGTCTCTCCCTCGAGTTTTGGGAGAAACCACACGCCTGCTCTGTGAATGAGGAAATATATGACTGTTTCTCCCTCGAGTTTTGGGAGAAACTACACGCCTGCTCTGTGAATGCACGTGAGATCTATGCACATACATCCCAAACAACATGGGAGAAATGGGACTCTTGCTCTTACATGTCAGGACTGTTTTCTTGGTACTTAACCATGTCTCTGGACTTTACACATCTCCTGAATGGTGTGGCGTTAAAGATTCTGGTGACTATGGATTGTCCTTCAAGTGCTGTCTATAAATCCAAATGTTGTAACCCCCGATCTAGACTGGCCATTATCTTGCTGCTTCTACCGTCTGGAAATGTGCAATCTGACCCAGGTCCTGACATTCTTCCCCCTGCCCAATTAAGTAGTCAGAGCGGAAGTTTCTGTGTATGAATGTAAGAAGTCTGCTGCTGAAGCTTCATGTTGTGGATATATGGATAAAAACTGACCACTCTGATGTATTTATGCTTTCTGAAACCTGGCTCCAAAAATATATTGCAGACAAACATATTGGCATAAATGGTTACAATGTTTTAGGTGCAGATGGTAAATCTAAGGGTGGAGGTGTTGCTGTTTACGTAAAACACAAGTTCTCAGCCGTCTGACTTCTACTAAACCTCAGCAAGTTGAATATCTGTGTTTGAACCTTAACCTTGGCTCCTGTTTAAATATTGTTGTATCTTGTTGTTATAGACCATCTGCTCCTGTTTAAATATTGTTGTATCTTGTTGTTATAGACCATCTGCTCCTGTTTAAATATGGTTGTATCTTGTTGTTATAGACCATCTGCTCCTGTTTAAATATTGTTGTATCTTGTTGTTATAGACCATCTGCTCCTGTTTAAATATTGTTGTGTCTTGTTGTTATAGACCATCTGCTCCTGTTTAAATATTGTTGTATCTTGTTGTTATAGACCATCTGCTACTGCTGGCTCTCTGGATTGTATTTTCAGATTATCACAGCATGTCAACTCTGACTTTGTCCTGATGGGTGATCTGAATCAGTACTGGTTAACATCTAGCTCTGATCATCTCTAAATTCTATACAAAACCTATAATCTCACTCAGATTGTCAACAGTGTAACGAGGTTCAATATAAAGGATCCTCTGAAATCCTCTTTGATTGATTTGATCTTAACCAATACTCCTCATCGTTTTAATGCTTCTGGTATTTTTGCAAATTACACAAGTGATCACTGTGCTCTTGCCTGTGTGAGAGATGGTCAAATTCCTGAGCATTCTCCACGTGTCATTACAAAAAGAAACAGGAAGCTGTTTGATACTCCTGGTGTTTTACATGATGTAACCATTATTGAATGGAATAGAATTAATCCCTGATGTTGAATTATCCTTTTCTTACTTCCACAACGTATTCCAGGATGTATGCAATAGGCCCCTTTAAATACATTCAGGATTAAGGGCAGAGAGAAGCCCTGGTTTACTGAGGAACTTACTAAAATCATAAGGGATCTAAATGCTATGTGGGCTAAAGCAAGAGGGTCTGGTTCAGCAGATGATTGGATGGCTTTTAAATAGTCTTTGAAATATGGGTGTGGCTATGATCTGAAAAGTGAAAGCAGACCACTCCCTGAAATCTACTACAGATCATTATGATCTGAAAAGTGAAAGCAGACCACTCCCTGAAATCTACTACAGATCATTATGATCTGAAAAGTGAAAGCAGACCACTCCCTGAAATCTACTACAGATCATTATGATCTGAAAAGTGAAAGCAGACCACTACCTGAAATCTACTACAGATCATTATGATCTGAAAAGTGAAAGCAGACCACTCCCTGAAATCTACTACAGATCATTATGATCTGAAAAGTGAAAGCAGACCACTACCTGAAATCTACTTCAGATCATTATGATCTGAAAAGTGAAAGCAGACCACTACCTGAAATCTACTACAGATCATTATGATCTGAAAAGTGAAAGCAGACCACTCCCTGAAATCTACTACAGATCATTATGATCTGAAAAGTGAAAGCAGACCACTCCCTGAAATCTACTACAGATCATTATGATCTGAAAAGTGAAAGCAGACCACTACCTGAAATCTACTACAGATCATTATGATCTGAAAAGTGAAAGCAGACCACTACCTGAAATCTACTTCAGATCATTTAAATAATCCCTCCACATTTTGACAAGTAGTGAAAGGTTTGGAGTGAACAGAAGATTCACAGCTTCCCAAACTATTGTTGGTCGACACTCAGGTTGTAACTGAGAGAAGCTCCATTCTGAAAGCCTTGAATCAGCATTTTATAGATGCAGGCAGTTTATTTAAAAATGTTAAACCCCCCCTGTGAATTTACCTGAGACCCCTGTGCACTCCTTCACCAGGTTCTCCTTCTCATCCCTGACACCCCTGTACACTCCTTCACCAGGTTCTCCTTCTCATCCCTGACACCCCTGTGCACTCCTTCACCAGGTTCTCCTTCTCATCCCTGACACCCCTGTGCGCTCCTTCACCAGGTTCACCTTCTCATCCCTGACACCCCTGTACACTCCTTCACCAGGTTCTCCTTCTCATCCTTCTCTGTTTCAGAAGTGTGTAAAGCCCTGAAATAAATTGATAGAACAAAATCCCCTGGCCCTGATGAACTAGACCCCCGCTTCCTACACCTAGCTGCTGACATCATTGCTCCCCCCTATATTTTTCACCTCATGCTTGACGTGAAGGAAATCCCCAAGTTATGTAAATCTGCTTTTGTGCTGCCTCTCCTGAAAGGTGGAGATCCTTCGCTACTTGACAACTATCGACCCATATCAACATCGTCTGTACTGCCTCTCCTGAAAGGTGGAGATCCTTCGCTACTTGACAACTATCGACCCATATCAACATCGTCTGTACTGTCAAAGGTACTGGAGTCATTATTTAGTAGGGAGCTGAAGGCCTCCAAGAAAACAACTTCTTTAATGGAATGCAGTCAGGTTTTAGGTCTGGCCACAGCACTGTTTCAGCAACATTGAAGGTTTTAAATGACATCCACTGTGCTCTTGACAACAAGTGTGTCTGTCTTTATTGATTTGTCGAAGGCGTTTGACACCGTGGACCATGCTGTGTTAGTGCAAAGGTTAAAATGTTGTGTAATTACAGGTCATGCTCTAGATTGGTTTATAAATTACCTATCAAATCGTACACAATGTGTAATGGAGGATGGTTGTACATCTGAGTCCATAGAGTTGTGCTCAGGTGTTCCACAAGGTTCTATTGTGGGCCCACTGTTGTTCCTTTAGTATATCAACAACATTGGGGATCTTAATGAAACAGAGGATGTTCATTTTGTATATCAACAACATTGGGGATCTTAATGAAACAGCAGATGTTCATTTTTTATATCAACAACATTGGGGATCTTAATGAAACAGCAGATGTTAATTTTTTATATCAACAACATTGGGGATCTTAATGAAACAGCGGATGTTCATTTTGTATATCAACAACATTGGGGATCTTAATGAAACAGCGGATGTTCATTTTATACATCAACAACATTGGGGATCTTAATGAAACAGCGGATGTTCATTTTGTATATCAACAACATTGGGGATCTTAATGAAACAGCGGATGTTCATTTTGTATATCAACAACATTGGGGATCTTAATGAAACAGCGGATGTTCATTTTGTATATCAACAACATTGGGGATCTTAATGAAACAGCGGATGTTCATTTTGTATATCAACAACATTGGGGATCTTAATGAAACAGCGGATGTTCATTTTGTATATCAACAACATTGGGGATCTTATTGAAACAGCGGATGTTCATGTTTATGCAGATGATACTGTTCTTTATACAAGTGGTAGTAGTTTATCTTTAGCTTTTGAAAATGCCCAAAGAGCATTTAACATCATACAACAGAATCTGTATGATTTAAAGCTGGTTCAGAATTTCAAATGCCAGGCATGTTACTAATCATGTCATTGCTACATTGTCTGGACATACTATAGAGCAAGTCAAAGTGTACCTATATTTGGGTGTGTGGGTTGATGATAAGCTGAGCTTCACTGTTCATGTAGAGAACTTGATAAGGAAGCTCAAGCTGACAATAGGTTTTTATAACCGGCATAAGGCTTGTTTTTCTCTGGAGGCCAGGAAGGAGCTGGTACGATGTACATTACTGGCGGTTTTAGATTTTAGTGATGTTATATATATGCAGCCCTCAGCCACTACCCTGAGAGCACTTGATTCAGTGTATCATGCAGCCCTCAGCCACTACCCTGAGAGCACTTGATTCAGTGTATCATGCAGCCCTCAACCACTACCCTGAGAGCACTTGATTCAGTGTATCATGCAGCCCTCAGCCACTACCCTGAGAGCACTTGATTCAGTGTATCATGCAGCCCTCAGCCACTACCCTGAGAGCACTTGATTCAGTGTATCATGCAGGCCTCAGCCACTACCCTGAGAGCACTTGATTCAGTGTATCATGCAGCCCTCAACCACTACCCTGAGAGCACTTGATTCAGTGTATCATGCAGCCCTCAGCCACTACCCTGAGAGCACTTGATTCAGTGTATCATGCAGCCCTCAGGTTCATTACCAATCAGAAACGTCTAACACATCATTGTGATCTCTACAGCGCTGTTGGCTGGTCGTCATTGACCTTGAGTAGTCTTAAACACTGGTAGACACTGATTTATAAGGCCATACTGGGTAAAATGACAGAGCAGCGAACAGTTTTGACTGGGCTGAGCGGGAACTGTACTTCCTCAGGAGGTAGGGAGGCGAGCAGGCCAGAGGTGGATGAACGCAGTGCCCTTGTTTGGGTGTAGGGCCTGATCAGAGCCTGAAGGTACGGAGGTGCCGTTCCCCTCACAGCTCCGTAGGCAAGCACCATGGTCTTGTAGCGGATGCGAGCTTCAACTGGAAGCCAGTGGAGAGAGCGGAGGAGCGGGGTGACGTGAGAGAACTTGGGAAGGTTGAACACCAGACGGGCTGCGGCGTTCTGGATGAGTTGTAGGGGTTTAATGGCACAGGCAGGGAGCCCAGCCAACAGCGAGTTGCAGTAATCCAGACGGGATCAATACAGATACTGTATGTAGAACCATAGTAAAGCCCAGTATGGACTATCAATACAGGTACTGTATGTAGAACCATAGTAAAGCCCTGTATGGACTATCAATACAGGTACTGTATGTAGAACCATAGTAAAGCCCAGTATGGACTATCAATACAGATACTGTATGTAGAACCATAGTAAAGCCCAGTATGGACTATCAATACAAGGTGACCATTTAGAATGAGGCCCAGTTCAATGAGAGGAAGTCTTAACAGAACTGGGGGATGACAGACAGGAAGTGGGAGGGGTGGAGATCTAATATATTTTTGTGCCAAACACTAAAGCATGATATTGTAATAAATCTGCACCCTATTCCCTACGTAGAACACTACTTTAGACCTGGTCAGAAGCACCGTAGTGCACTACGTAGGGAATAGGGAACCATTTGGAACAGAGACAGTAATTCCCCTGAACATCTTCCTCTTCCTCATCTGGTTTCTTGAACAGCCCTTCACTCCTCCCCTCTTCCTCCCCTCCTCCCTTTTCATTCTATTCTATCAGCCACACCACTAGCTCACCTCCACACAATACATTTACAAGTTAAAGACACACCTTGGAATAAATAACAAAGGGAAACTATTACTAGATGAAGTTTAGTGTTTTTTATTATTTCCCATCACCATAAATCATATTTAATCACTGAACAGTAGCAGACCTAACTTCATCTGTTCCTGACTCTGGATAGTGGATTAAAAAGACCATCAATCTCCAATGATATTAAAGTACTATTCTGAACATTACTGATATACTGAGTGGCAAGTCAAGATATCTGCTGGTTTTATTGTTTGGTCAATAGCACCACCTGCTGGACAGGTTTAATGTTGCTGGACTGAGCAGTATGGGAGGATGAAAGATGACACATTTAGGGCCGGTTTCCTGGACATCTACATTGAACATACTTTTTAGTCCAGGACTAGGATTAATCTGTGTCTGGGAAACCAGTCCATATAGTTTAGTAGAAAGTAAGTGATACCAGCTTGTAGTGGGCTGACTAGTCCTGAATTGTCCTTTAGTTCCTGGACCATTTTCCATGCAGCTCCAGGTGACAGAGAACACATCAATTAGGACCAACAAGCTGATCAATGATACTGAGGAGAATTACATAGAGACAGAGAACCAACTGAGAAAACATATCAATGGTTCTGAATGACAACCAATATACATCAACACCAGACATCATGATTCATGGAAATGTACAAGATTTAAACATTGTATTTGATAAAAAATAAGTACATTACATTTTAATTATTAACAAATCAGTTTACCAGCTCAGCAGTACCTCCTACATAGTTATAGACTAGTATCTGTGTGGACCCTACTACAGTTTAACCAGCTCAGCTATAGACTACACCAGCATGACTAGTATCTATGTGGACCCTACTACAGTTTAACCAGCTCAGCAGTACCATTGAGCATAAACCCAGGATAGAGGGTCTGAGTAAATGTGGTCTGGACTCTGTGGAGGAGGGTCATTGTGTCAGAGACACTGTAGAAGGACAGAGTACCTGCCTTGTGATCCAGGTACACTCCTACTCTGGAGGACTGAGGGCCTGATACTTTAGTCACAACATTATTGTGTATGAAACAATAATCACCACTATAGTACTGTAAACTCCAGGACTTGTTATTGTGTCCAAATCCACCACCTTCCTCTGTTCTGCTGATGTCTTTATATGAGACTGCTGTAATAACATCACCAGTCCACTCCACCTCCCAGTAACAGCGTCCAGACAGACCCTCTCTACACAGAACCTGACACCAGTTGGTGAATCTGTCTGGATGGTCAGGATATGGTTGGACTTGGCGTGTACAGGTCACCTTTCTGTTCCCTTCAGACAGAGAGAGAAATGTGTATGCTGTGTTTGGGTCCAGTGTGAGCTGACAGGAATCTGGGAGAAGAGCAGAGCAGAGACCAATGATGGGAGTCAGAACAATAAGTTAAGTCAGATACTGTATCTACCCTGTCTTTGATTAGAGCACAGCAGAGATCAAATCAGAGAAATATGAGGAGTCAGATAGATACCCAGTCTTTGATTAGATCTACTATTGCTATATATTTCTAGAGGGATTGTTAGGAGTGTCAGTAAAAAGAGACTGTTAGTTACTTCACAATAAAGAGACTCACATTGTAACAACTGTTCTCTGGTCTTGGGCTCTGGAGGCAGTACAACATCCACTATATTCACTACAGACACACAAACACATTGACAGAGAGAGGGAATGTTATCATCAGACCATATTCCACATGTATATGACTAGTAGGGAACTTTCAATGGTCTAAAGTTGATGTTCTTATTGTTTTCAACACACCTGTAGTGGAGATCTTGGTCCATTCTCCTTTAAGGAAGTCTTCTAGTTTCTCTCTCAGTTCAGACACAGTCTTACTCACATCTCCAAAGTACTGAAGAGGACGGACAACGATGCTGGGTAAGTCTGAAGATACACTGATACTGGAGAGAGACTGATAACTCTGGAGAGAGAGAGAGAGAGGGGGAGAGACAGAGACAGAGAGAGGGAGAGAGAGAGACACAGAGAGAGAGAGAGAGAGACAGGGACAGAGAGAGAGACAGGACAACATAATGATGTAGATGAATAGTTTCACATGAAGTTAATTTCATATCACATGTAACAAGACAGTTTAGTTACCTGGAGGAAATGGATGTGATCCTCTGTGTGTGAGAGCTGCTCCAGCTCAGTGCTTCTCTTCCTCAGCTCAGCTATCTCCTGCTTCAGTTGCTCCAGGAGTCCTTCAGCTTGACTCACTTGAGCCTTCTCTTGGGCTCTGATCAGCTCCTTCACCTCAGAGCTCCTTCTCTCAATGGAGCGGATCAGCTCAGTAAAGATCTGATCACTGTCCTCCACTGCTGCCTGTGCAGAGCGCTGTTAAGAGAGAGAGAGAGAGAGACAGAGAGAGAAAGAGAGAGAGAGAGAGAGAGAGAGAGAGACAGAGAGAGAGACACAGTAGGTACAGTAGCCTCTCTGCACCTCATTGAGTCAGAACGCTGCCACCCTGCTCTCCAGGTCCACCAGGCCTTGTCCCCCCTCCTGGACAGACAGGTACAGAACACCTCTTGGTCCTGCTCTACTCTCCCCCCTCCTGGACAGACAGGTACTGAACACCTCTTGGTCCTGCTCTACTCTCCTCCCTCCTGGACAGACAGGTACAGAACACCTCTTGGTCCTGCTCTACTCTCCTCCCTCCTGGACAGACAGGTACAGAACACCTCTTGGTCCTGCTCTACTCTCCTCCCTCCTGGACAGACAGGTACAGAACACCTCTTGGTCCTGCTCTACTCTCCTCCTGGACAGACAGGTACAGAACACCTCTTGGTCCTGCTCTACTCTCCTCCCTCCTGGACAGACAGGTACAGAACACCTCTTGGTCCTGCTCTACTCTCCTCCTGGACAGACAGGTACAGAACACCTCTTGGTCCTGCTCTACTCTCCTCCCTCCTGGACAGACAGGTACAGAACACCTCTTGGTCCTGCTCTACTCTCCTCCCTCCTGGACAGACAGGTACAGAACACCTCTTGGTCCTGCTCTACTCTCCTCCCTCCTGGACAGACAGGTACAGAACACCTCTTGGTCCTGCTCTACTCTCCTCCCTCCTGGACAGACAGGTACAGAACACCTCTTGGTCCTGCTCTACTCTCCTCCCTCCTGGACAGACAGGTACAGAACACCTCTTGGTCCTGCTCTACTCTCCTCCCTCCTGGACAGACAGGTACAGAACACCTCTTGGTCCTGCTCTACTCTCCTCCCTCCTGGACAGACAGGTACAGAACACCTCTTGGTCCTGCTCTACTCTCCTCCCTCCTGGACAGACAGGGACAGAACACCTCTTGGTCCTGCTCTACTCTCCTCCCTCCTAGACAGACAGGTACAGAACACCTCTTGGTCCTGCTCTACTCTCCTCCCTCCTGGACAGACAGGTACAGAACACCTCTTGGTCCTGCTCTACTCTCCTCCCTCCTGGATAGACAGGTACAGAACACCTCTTGGTCCTGCTCTACTCTCCTCCCTCCTGGACAGACAGGTACAGAACACCTCTTGGTCCTGCTCTACTCTCCTCCCTCCTGGACAGACAGGTACAGAACACCTCTTGGTCCTGCTCTACTCTCCTCCCTCCTGGACAGACAGGTACAGAACACCTCTTGGTCCTGCTCTACTCTCCTCCCTCATGGACAGACAGGTACAGAACACCTCTTGGTCCTGCTCTACTCTCCTCCCTCCTGGACAGACAGGTACAGAACACCTCTTGGTCCTGCTCTACTCTCCTCCCTCCTGGACAGACAGGTACAGAACACCTCTTGGTCCTGCTCTACTCTCCTCCCTCCTGGACAGACAGGTACAGAACACCTCTTGGTCCTGCTCTACTCTCCTCCCTCCTGGACAGACAGGTACAGAACACCTCTTGGTCCTGCTCTACTCTCCTCCCTCCTGGACAGACAGGTACAGAACACCTCTTGGTCCTGCTCTACTCTCCTCCCTCCTGGACAGACAGGTACAGAACACCTCTTGGTCCTGCTCTACTCTCCTCCCTCATGGACAGACAGGTACAGAACACCTCTTGGTCCTGCTCTACTCTCCTCCCTCCTGGACAGACAGGTTCAGAACACCTCTTGGTCCTGCTCTACTCTCCTCCCTCCTGGACAGACAGGTACAGAACACCTTGTGTCATTTATAGCCTGGCACAGATAGTAAAACTACATTAAATACAACGTTAACTAGATATCATTTGTGTCATTTATAGCCTGGCACAGATAGTAAAACTACATTAAATACAACGTTAACTAGATATCATTTGTGTCATTTATAGCCTGGTACAGATAGTAAAACTACATTAAATACAACGTTATCTAGATATCATCACCACTTAACTTATGTGGAATTTAAAAGACACCGTTAACGTTACCGTTAGCTAGCTCACAACGTCTGTTACACTGTAACTTACCGGCAGCCTCACATAAAAACGTATTGGTTAACAAAGCTTTGATTCTGACCAAAGTCTATAGTAGTGAAAAGTCTCTCTCTCTATTGTAACTTCCCACAAATTGCCATCATAGCCTATCTACATGAATGTGTCCTGTCAGAGTCTTTTCCTCTCCGTTAACCGTTAGCTAGCAGTCTCGAGCCACAGCTGACGTTGACCACAATGAGCTACAAGTAGGACTGACGTCACTAGCGGTGCAGCAGCCTCTGCAGCAGCAGCCTCCCCCGGGTCCTAGTGCCCGCCCGGTAACACGGTTAAGATGCGATGGAACGGTTGACGGGAAAACAACAAATCACAGAGAAAATATATTGACTGATATATTGAATTGTTTAGGGGGGCTTTAGCTTTGGCTTTAATCAATTCTGAAAATACTTGAAAACCAAAATAAAAAAGAATAGTAGCCCTCAGGAACCACTAAACCTTCACAGACCAACTTCTTCTTCTATGATATAATGGCGGTCCACAAACCAACGTTAAAGGTGCCTGGCGCCACCTACTGTGCTGGAGTGTGTCCAATCACGGTTTACACCATTTCTAAATCCACTCTAAAACCTTGTGAAGACTTACAGAAAACGTTTGACCTCTGTCATTGCCAACAAAGGGTATATAACAAAGTATTGAGATAAACTTTTGTTATTGACCAAATACTTATTTTCCACCATAATTTGCAAATAAATTCATAAAAAATCCTACAATGTGATTTTCTGGATTTTTTTTCTCATTTTGTCTGTCATAGTTGAAGTGTACCTGTGATGAAAATTACAGGCCTCTCTCATCTTTTTAAGTGGGAGAACTTGCACAATTGGTGGCTGACTAAATACTTTTTGCCCCATTGTAAATGCCGTCCCTTGTGCTCAGAGTCCCATTTCTTTTGCCACACATCTATCAAAATGTCTCTGATCTTACGTTTGGCTTCACCTCTACCCAGTGGAACATTAATATCAATTATATCTTGTTTCAAAGCTATTTTAGATAACTGGTCTACAATTTAATTTCCTTCCACACCCGAATGGACTGGGACCCAGCAGAATCTCACTACTACACCCATTCTCTCAATTCTCCATAATAACATTAATACCTCCAATAGTATGGCAGCTGCTTGGCCTCCGACTACAAGGCACTACAGAGGGTAGTGCGAATGGCCCAGTACATCACTGGGGCCAAGCCTCCTGCCATCCAGGACCTCTATACCAGGCGGTGTCAGAGGAAGGCCCTAAAAATTGTCAAAGTCTCCAGCCACCCTAGTCATAGACTGTTCTCTCTGCTACTGCACGGCAAGAGGTACCGGAGCACCAAGTCTAGGTTCAAGAGGTACCTAAACAGCTTCTACCCCCAAGCCATAAGACTCCTGAACATCTAATCAAATGGCTACCCAGACTATTTGTATTGCCCCCCCCCCCCCCCCCCCTCCCTCTTTTACACTGCTGCTACTCTCTGTTGTTATCATCTATGCATAGTCACTTTAATAACTCTACCTACATGTACATACTACCTCAACTAACCAGTGCCCCAGCACATTGACTCTGTACCGGTACCCCCCTGTATATAGCCTCCACATTGACTCTGTACCGGTACCCCCCTGTATATAGCCTCCACATTGACTCTGTACCGGTACACCCTGTATATAGCCTCCATATTGACTCTGTACCGGTACCCCCTGTATATAGCCTCCACATTGACTCTGTACCGGTACCCCCTGTATATAGCCTCCACATTGACTCTGTACCGGTACCCCCTGTATATAGCCTCCACATTGACTCTGTACCGGTACCCCCTGTATATAGTCTCACTATTGTTATTTTGCTGCTGCTCTTTAATACCTTGTTAATTTTATTTCTTATTCTTATCCGTATTTTTTTTAACTGCATTGTTGGTTAGGGGCTCTTAAGTAAGCATTTCACTGTAAGGTCTACACCTGCTGTATTCAGCATTTCACTGTTTGGTCTACACCTGTTGTATTCAGCATTTCACTGTGAGGTCTACACCTGTTGTATTCAGCATTTCACTGTAAGGTCTACTACACCTGTTGTATTCAGCATTTCACTGTGAGGTCTACTACACCTGTTGTATTCAGCATTTCACTGTAAGGTCTACACCTGTTGTATTCAGCATTTCACTGTTTGGTCTACACCTGTTGTATTCAGCATTTCACTGTGAGGTCTACACCTGTTGTATTCAGCATTTCACTGTAAGGTCTACTACACCTGTTGTATTCAGCATTTCACTGTAAGGTCTACACCTGTTGTATTCAGCATTTCACTGTAAAGTCTACACCTGTTGTATTCAGCATTTCACTGTAAGGTCTACACCTGTTGTATTCAGCATTTCACTGTAAGGTCTACACCTGTTGTATTCAGCATTTCACTGTTTGGTCTACACCTGTTGTATTCAGCATTTCACTGTGAGGTCTACACCTGTTGTATTCAGCATTTCACAGTAAGGTCTACTACACCTGTTGTATTCAGCATTTTCACTGTAAGGTCTACTACACCTGTTGTATTCAGCATTTCACTGCAAGGTCTACACCTGTTGTATTCAGCATTTCACTGTAAGGTCTACACCTGTTGTATTCAGCATTTCACTGTGAGGTCTACTACACCTGTTGTATTCAGCATTTCACTGTAAGGTCTACTACACCTGTTGTATTCAGCATTTTACAGTAAGGTCTACACCTGTTGTATTCGGTGCATGTGACAAATACAATTTGATTTGATTTAGTAGGTCACTCCTACTAGATTTACCAGATGATAAACTATTCAATACAGACAGAGAATATGAGCATACTGTAATTCTAACAGGTTGTACGTCCTCCACCCACTGGAGGACAACTATTATAACCAACAGTTCAACTGAGGGTACTGACAGTTCATCTGTTAGTCTTCTACATATCTGCACATCAAATTCAGGAAGGTAAACGCCTGCTCCTGTGTGCCCACTATCTGGGTCCTTGGATCCATCTGGGAAAAGAGGTCAAAAAGCATAGTAACTTCTACCAATGTAATTATCAACCAGTTTCCCTTCATCACTGACTTCTGACCAATCTTTCCTTTTGTCTACCAGGGTTAGATCAACAACAGGATCTGGTGTAACCATGGAGGAACATCCCCTATCACCACAGAAGGGCCAACCTCCAACTCCCTCAAACCACTCTCATCAGCAAGCTTTCCAACTGTCCAACCAAAACCACTGCCTTGTCTACTAGTATATTCCCAACAGTCATCTAGAACAGTAGCAGTGGGATGCTCAACCTCACAGCCTTTCAACCCAATAAGCTAATGACAATTTATTATGCCGTATATCCAAAGGCATCTCACCTGCCTCCACTAGTAAGACACATACAGATGTTGGTTTAAATGCACCAATACATATCCTTAAAGCTATATACTGGATTCTGTCCAGCTTCTGAAGACAAGTCTTTGCTGCTGTTCCATAAACTATACACCTGTAATCAATTGTTGTCCTGATCAGAGCTCTATAAATATCCATCAACCATTGTCTGTCAGCACCCCATTCATAACCAGAGACCCACACAACCAACTACCACGAAAGTGATGGAATGAGAGAGAGAGAGACATCGTTACAACACTGTACATAAACATAATATAACCTTTCTTCTTCTTTGGAGTTTAACGATGGTTGGCATCCAATATGTTGCATTACCGCCCCCAACTGGACTATAATATAAATCTATTTTACTTTGTGATACAAAATGGGAAAAGGGGAAATTATAATAATACAAAGTAACACCATTCCAACTAACCCTACAGTCATTAAAAACCCACTACCCCATTCCACTACTTTGACCCTATCTGCTCCTGCACCATGACAACTAACCCTACACTCATTAAAAACCCACTACCCCATTCCACTACTTTGACCCTATCTGCTCCTGCACCATGCCAACGACCTGGGAGGACGGGACACCACCACTCAACACACCATGTAACTCTTCTGAAGTCAAATCTCGTATGACCAAATACTTCTCTGGTTCTGAACTCTTCACCACACCTTCTACCTCACTTAACTCTCCCTCATTCATTTCCATTTCACCTCCAGAACTCAGTCTGGTGCACGACTCACTCTGTTTGCACTTGAATTATAACATTAGAAATGTCTCTATTCTTTTGAAAATAAATGTTGAGTAATGTTCATTCATGATTGTTTAGTATCTACTTCACTTGCTTTGGCATAGTAAAGATATGTTTCCCATGCCAATAAAGATCTTTGAATAGAATAGAGAGAGAGAGAGCTCCATGTTAATGTATAGGGGACATGAGTCAGTCATGGTTACTCATGGTTATGTGATGAGGTAGCCCCGCCTGATACTTCTAAATCAGTGTCGGTCCAATAGGGAATGTCCTCTTGGTGTAACGGTCAAGATGTTGGTTTCTCCCGCGGTAGACCTGGGTTCATATCCCGTCGGTTACATTAAACAGTCTATTCTCTGAAAGGGGTCAAGACAGCCTGTTCTCAACAGTGGGATTGGATAGGGGTCCCTCTCTCCCTCTCTCTGATTGGAGGAGAGAAGTGAAATGGTGTGTCTCCTCTGGTCAACAATACTCACCTTGAGAGACTTCACAGCTTTTTGGAGATTCTTCAGCTCCTTCTGTCTCTCCTGGAATCTCTGCTGGACCTTCTGCTGACTCATCCCCAGCTGCCTCTGTGGAGAATCACTCTTCAATGAGCTATCAAGCTTTATTAGTCCAGTAGATCAATAGTATAGTAATGTGACATAGGACCCATAGAGAGGAAGGTCTACAATCCTGAGGAAGTCCCTTTACAATATTATATTATGTTGCTATGTGAATGATTATAGTTGTTATGGTAGGCCTACATGTATCAAGGGGTTGAGACTGAACTTTGGACTCATAAAAGGCCATTCAGAATGATAATAGTGTTGGACTTTAGAAAATGGTGATACATTTGGAGAATCTGGGTTAACATATCTATATAATCAAGGTTTGTGTTCATATTTGTGGATCCAATTCATTTGAATGATCTCATATTCAAACAGATTTAGTTCCTACTGTATCTTTAATTCTTTGTTTATCAGACAGTCACCAACAAGTTGTTCTGGTCTTACCTGTTTCTCAGTCCTCTCTGCTGCAGCTGACACTGTATCATGGCCTTTATGTTCATCCATTGTACACAGATAACAGATACACTGCTGATCGGTACGACAGTAAACCTCCAGCAGTTTGTCATGATGAGAGCAGATCTTCTCCTGTAGTTGTGCGGTGGCTTTGACCAGCTTGTGCTTCTTCAAAGCAGGAAATTCATAGTGAGGTTGGAGGTGAGTCTCACAGTAAGAGGCCAGACACACCAGACAGGACATGATGGCTTTCTGCTTTCTGGTCCCAGTGCAGAAATCACACGCCACATCTCCAGGTCCAGCATAGCACAGAGCAGGAGGGGGAGCAGCCTGGAGTCCTGTCTTCTTCAGTTTCTCCACCACCTCAGCCAACATGTTATTTTTCATCAGAGTTGGCCTTGGAGTGAAGGTATGTCTGCACTGAGGACAGCTATAGACCCCTTTCAGAACATCCTGATCCCAGCAGCCCTCAATACAGATTCTACAGTAATTGTGTCCACAGGGGATGGTGACTGGTTCCTTCAGTAGATCCAGACAGACAGAACAACAGAACTGGTCCTGGTCCAGCAGAACTCCCTGCTGAGCCATTTTGACTGTTGTTCACTCTCACACAGACAGACGACATAGAGACTCAGATACGTTTTGTTTCCACAGAAGTTTGTTTTTGGGAGGTATGGACTTTCTGGTTCTGCCAGATAGGTGAGTTTAGAGGGAGGGAAGGAGGGAGGGAGGGGTTAGAGGGAGGGAGAGAGAGAAAACTGCAGGCAACGTCGAGAAGGAGAGACATATTTTAGTTCCTAGGTTAGGACCCTTAATATTAAATATTAAATAGAGTGGTTAGAATATATAAAGGGTAAAAGTTGTGTATCATTTGATTTACACAACATGTCTACCACTTTGAAGATTCAAATAGTTTTTTATTGTGAAACAAACAAGAAATAAGAGAAAAAAACTATAAACTGGAGTGTGCATAACTATTCACCCCCCAAAGTCAATACTTTGTAGACCCACCTTTTGCTGCAATTACATCTGCAAGACCCTTGGGATATGTCTCTATGAGCTTGGCACATCTAGCCACTGGGATTTTTTCCCATGTTTCAAGGCAAAACTGCTCCAGCTCCTTCAAGTTGGATGGGTTCTGCTGGTGTACAGCAATCTTTAAGTCATACCACAGATTCTCAATTGGATTGAGGTCTGGGCTTTGACTAGGCCATTCCAAGACATTTAAATGTTTCTTCTTAAACCACTCGAGTGTTGCTTTAGCAGTATGCTTTGTGTCATTGTCCTGCTGGAAGGTGAACCTCCGTCCCAGTCTCACATCTCTGGAAGACTGAAACAGGTTTCCCTCAAGAAATTTCATGTATTTAGCACCATCCATCATTCCTTCAATTCTGACCAGTTTCCCAGTCCCTCCCAATAAAAAACATCCCCACAGCATGATGCTGCCACCACCATGCTTCACTGTGGGGATGGTGTTCTCGGGGTAATTAGAGGTGTTGGGTTTGTGCCAGACATAGCGTTTTCCTTGATGGCCAGATTGATCATGATGACCAGAGTACATTCTTCCATATGTTCGGGGAGTCTCCCACATGCCTTTTGGCAAACACCAAATGTGTTTGCTTATTTTATTTTTAAGCAATGGCATTTTTCTGGCCACTCTTCCGTAAAGCCCAGCTCTGTGAAGTGTACGGCTTAAAAGTGGTCCTATGGACAGATACTCCAATCTCCGCCGTGGAGCTTTGCAGCTCCTTCAGGGTTATCTTTGGTCTCTTTGTTGCTTCTCTGATTAATGCCCTCCTTGCCTGGTCCGTGAGTTTTGGTGGGCGGCCCTCTCTTGGCAGGTTTGTTGTGGTGCCATATTCTTTCAATTTCATAATAATGGATTTAATGGTGCTCCGTGGGGATCTTCAAAGTTTCTGATATTTTTTCATAACCCAACCCTGATCTGTACTTCTCCACTACTTTGTCCCTGACCTGTATGGAGAGCTCCTTGGTCTTCATTGTGCCGCTTGCTTGGTGGTGCCCCTTGCTTAGTGGTGTTGCAGACTCTGGGGCCTTTCAGAACAGGTGTATATACTGAGATCATGTGACAGATCATGTGACACTTAGATTGCCCACAGGTGGACTTTAATTTATTTATTTAACCTCTAATTCCTCCCAAACCCGGATCCGGGAGCACCCCCATCAGTAAAAAAGCTGACTAGCATAGCCTAGCATAAAGTCACGAGTAAATACTAGCATCTAAATATCATTAAATCACAAGTCCAAGACACCAGATGAAAGATACACATCTTGTGAATCCAGCCATCATTTCTGATTTTTAAAATGTTTTACAGGGAAGACACAATATGTAAATCTATTAGCTAACCACGTTAGCAAAAGACACCACTTTTTTTACTCCACCAGTTTTTTACTCCATCAGTAGCTATCACAAATTCGACCAAATAAAGATATAAATAGCCACTAACCAAGAAACAACTTCATCAGATGACAGTCTGATAACATATTTATTGTATAGCATATGTTTTGTTAGAAAAATTTGCATATTTCAGGTATAAATCATAGTTTACCATTGCAGCCACCATCACAACTCTCACCAAAGCGACTAGAATAACTACAGAGAGCAACGTGTATTACCTAATTACTCATAATAAAACATTTCTTAAAAATACACAGCGTACAGCAAATGAAAGACACAGATCTTGTGAATCCAGACAATATGTCAGATTTTCTAAGTGTTTTACAGCGAAAACACAATATAACGTTATATTAGCTTACCACAATAGCAAACATCACAACAGCATTGATTCAAGCCAAAAATAGCGATAACGTATAAACCACCAAAATATATTAATTTTTTCACTAACCTTCTCAGAATTCTTCAGATGACAGTCCTATAACATCATATTACACAATGCATATAGAGTTTGTTCGAAAATTTGCATATTTAGCGGCACAAATCGTGGTTATACAATGTGATTAGTGGCCAAAACTTCAAGCAATCTGTCCGGCGCCATCTTGGAGAGGCACCTATTCTAATCGAAAACTATTCATAAACTTGACTAAAAAATACAAGTTGGACAGCAAATGAAAGACAAATTAGTTCTTAATGCAATCGCTGTGTTAGATTTTTAAAATTAACGTTACTGCGCAATACAGCGTGCGCTAAAGCGAGACCGCACCATAATTCATGGCGGAATTATTATTTGACATTTGTCAACATAAGTACGAATTAACAGCATAAAGACTGCTTACTTTTAGCTGAGCTTCCATCAGAATCTTGGGCAAGGTGTCCTTTCTCCAGAACAATCGTCTTTTGGTTGAAAGATGTGCTCTTGTCCTGTCGAAATAGCCGCTAACGTTAGCCATGTGCAGGAGAGGTGTCCAACTCCTGATAGGGCGTCACAAAGAAATCCCAGAAAATCG
The DNA here is from genome assembly GCF_016432855.1 of Salvelinus namaycush. NCBI lineage: Eukaryota > Metazoa > Chordata > Actinopteri > Salmoniformes > Salmonidae > Salvelinus > Salvelinus namaycush. The sequence continues at coordinate 148,046 of NW_024061007.1, forward strand.
CAATAAACTGCTATAAACTGCTATACGTCGGTTTAAATTAACTACCTTATGATGTCTTTAACAACTATAACGAATAAAAACATGACCGGAGATATAGAACTGCTAAAACGAAAGCTTTGCAGGACGCCATTGTGATGTCGCTCTTGCGCGAGGCGCACCGTTGAAAAGAACGGTACTTCCGTTCCACGGTCTTATATAGGGCCCCAGATTGCGCAATCCACTCCATTCAAATTCTCACCGCTTACTGACATCTAGAGGAAGACGTATGCAGTGCATGTAGCCCGATGGCTTACATGGGGACTTATAAACTGACCTCAGAACAGGGACCTCGATTTCTGAAATCTCACTCCCTGACAGGAAATGTGCTGCAGAATGAGTTCTGTTTCACTCAGAGAAATAATTCAAATGGTTTTAGAAACTAGAGATTGTTTTCTATCCAATAGTAATAATAATATGCATATTGTACGAGCAAGAATTGAGTACGAGGCAGTTTAATTTGGGAACGAAATTATTACAAAGTGCAAATAGCACCCCCTATTTTAATTACTTATGTGACTTCTGAAGGTAATTGGTTGCACCAGATCTTATTTAGGGGCTTCATAGCAAAGGGGGTGAATAAATATGCACCCACCACTTTTCCAGGTTTGATTTTTTTGATTTTTTTGAAACAAGTAATTTTTTTCATTTCACTATTTTGTGTTTGTCCATTACTTCAAATCGAAATAAAAATCCATTTAAATTACAGGTTGTAAGGCAACAAAATAGGAAAAACGCCAAGGGGGGTGAATACTTTTGCGAGGCACTGTATTACAGCGCTTTGGTCCACTATGCTTTATGCCATAAATAAACTGTTAAATACCCGGGAAAGACGTGAGTCTGAATGCATATGGGGACACTAAGATTCTATGACATTCATTGGCTGAGCTACAACCTTCTATTGCCGAGGAGACAAAAAATACACTTTGCTTGGAAAGTAATCTAATTATGTCGCTATCAGTTGATTGAGCTATTAACTTCCTGTAAAATAGAATATGTTTAAACCCAGTCAGCTTTTAGGGAAACACTTGTGACCGTCTCTAGTTGGGTTAAGCCACGGAAGTTAAAGCTTAAATATTACTGTATTGTTCTGCCCACTCTGTCTGGGGTGGAAAGGTAGGCCCACTCTGTCTGGGGTGGAAAGGTAGGCCCACTGTGTCTGGGGTGGAAAGGTAGGCCCACTCTGTCTGGGGTGGAAAGGTATACCCACTCTGTCTGGGGTGGAAAGGTAGGCCCAAAGATTCCTTTATGCCCTTCCAGACTCCCTCTGCCTACCCAAGGACGTCAGAGGACAAAAATCAGTTAACCACCTAACTGAGGAACTCAATTTAACCTTGAGCAATACCCTAGATGCAGTTGCACCCCTAAAAACTAAAAACATTTGTCATAAGAAACTAGCTCCCTGGTATACAGAAAATACCCGAGCTCTGAAGCAAGCTTCCAGAAAATTGAAACGGAAATGGCGCCACACCAAACTGGAGTCTTCCGACTAGCTTGGGAAGACAGTACCGTGCAGTATCGAAGAGCCCTCACTGCTGCTCGATCATCCTACTTTTCCAACTTAATTGAGGAAAATAAGAACAATCCAAAATTTATTTTGGATACTGTCGCAAAGCTAACTAAAAAGCAGCATTCCCCAAGAGAGGATGGCTTTCACTTCAGCAGTAATAAATTCATGAACTTCTTTGAGGAAAAAATCATGATCATTAGAAAGCAAATTACGGACTCCTCTTTAAATCTGCGTATATCTCCAAAGGTCAGTTGTCCTGAGTCTGCACAACTCTGCCAGGACCTAGAATCAAGAGAGACACTTAAGTGTTTTAGTACTATATCTCTTGACACAATGATGAAAATAATCATGGCCTCTAAACCTTCGAGCTGCATGCCGGACCCTATTACAACTAAACTACTGAAAGAGCTGCTGTCACGCCCCGGCCATAGAGAGGCTTTTATTCTCTATTTTGGTTAGGCCAGGGTGTGACTAGGGTGGGCATTCTAGTTTCTTTATTTCTATGTTTTCTATTTCTTAGTTTTTTGCCGAGTGTGGTTCCCAATCAGAGGCAGCTGTTTATCCTTGTCTCTGATTGGGGATCACTATAAGTTGTCATTCTCCTTTTGGTGTTTGTGGGATCTTGTTTTTTGTTAGCTCTGTGAAGCATGCAGAACGTAACGTTCGTTATTATTTTGTTGTTTTGTTTGGTGTTCTGAGTAAATAAAGAATCATGAACACGCTGCACCTTGGTCTCCTTTCGACGACAAACGTTACAGCTGCTTCCTGTGCTTGGCCCTCCTATGTTGAACATAAAATGGCTCTCTATCCACCGGATGTGTACCAAACTCACAAAAAGTGGCTTTTTCTCTTGAAAAAGCCAAACCTTGACCCAGAAAATATAAAAAACTATTGGCCTATATCGAATCTTCCATTCCTCTCAAACATTTAAAAAAAAACTGTTGCACAGCAACTGACTGCCTTCCTGAAGATAAACAATGTATACGACATGCTCCAGTCTGGTTTTAGACCCCGTCATAGCACTGAGACTGCACTTGTGAAGGTGGAAAATGACCTTTTAATGGCGTCAGACCGAGGCTCTGCATCTGTTCTCATCCTCCTAGACCTTAGTGCTGCTTTTGATACCATTGATCACCACATTCTTTTGGAGAGATTGGAAACACAAATTGGTCTACACGGACAAGGTCTGGCCTGGTTTAGATCTTATCTGTCGGAAAGATATCAGTTTGTCTCTGTGAATGGTTTGTCCTCTGACAAATCAACTGTACATTTTGGTGTTCCTCAATGTTCCGTTCTAGAACCTCTATTGTTGTCACTATATATTTTACCTCTTGGGGATGTCATTCGAAAACATAATGTTAACTTTCACTGCTATGCGGATGACACACAGCTGTACATTTCAATGAAACATGGTGAAGCCCCAAAATTGCCCTTGCTAGAAGCCTGCGATTCAGACATAAGGAAGTGGAAGGCTGCAAACTTTCTACTTTTAAACTCGGACAAAACAGAGAAGCTTGTTCTAGGTCCCAGGAAACAAAGAGATCTTCTGTTGAATCTGACAATTAATCTTGATGGTTGTACAGTCGTCTCAAATAAAAATGTGAAGGACCTCGGCGTTACTCTGGACCCTGATCTCTCTTTTGACGAACATATCAAGAATGTTTCAAGGACAGCTTTTTTCAATCTACGTAACATTGCAAAACTCCGACACTTTCTGTCCAAAAATGATGCAGAAAAATGAATCCATGCATTTGTTACTTCTAGGTTTGTAACTGTATTCCTCCTCCTCTACAACCGAAGAGGAGGAGTAGTGATTCGACCAAGGCGCAGCGGGTTGTGATGACATAATTTTAATAAAACAAGATGGGAAAAACACGAAACGAAACCACTTGAAATAATTAACAAAATAACAAAACAAACGTAGACAAACCTGAACTATACGAACTTACATATAACACTAAGAACGCACGAACAGGGAAAAATAGACTACACAAAAGGAACGATGTACAAACAAACCGAACAGTCCCGTATGGTGCGACAAACACTGACACAGGAGACAACCACCCACAACGAACACTGTGAAACAACCTACCTAAATATGACTCTCAATTAGAGGAAACGCCAAACACCTGCCTCTAATTGAGAGCCATACCAGGCAACCCTTAAACCAACATAGAAACAGAAAACATAGAATGCCCACCCAAACTCACGTCCTGACCAACTAACACATACAACAAACTAACAGAAATAGGTCAGGAACGTGACATAACCCCCCCCTTAAGGTGCGAACTCCGGGCGCACCAGCACAAAGTTTAGGGGAGGGTCTGGGTGGGCATCTGACCACGGTGGTGGCTCAGGCTCAGGGCGAGGTCCCCACCCCACCATAGTCAATCCCAGCTTTCTTCTCCCCCTACGAATGACCACCCCTCTCTTCCACCCACCTAATATAGGCAACACAAAATAAAGGGACAGCTCCGGGACAAGGTAGCTCAGGACATAGAGGTAGGTGAGAATAGAGAGGTAGATAGAGAGGTAGCTCAGGATAGAGAGGTAGCTCAGGATAGAGGGGCAACTCCGGACTGAAAGGCAGCTCCGGACAGAGAGACAGCTCTGGACTGAGGGGCAGTTCTGGATTAATGGCCGCTCTGGGCTGAGGGGCAGCTCATGACTGGCTGACGGCTCTGGACGCTCATGGCTGGCTGACGGCTCTGGACGCTCATGGCTGGCTGACGGCTCTGGACGCTCATGGCTGGCTGACGGCTCTGGACGCTCATGGCTGGCTGACGGCTCTGGACGCTCATGGCTGGCTGACGGCTCTGGACGCTCATGGCTGGCTGACGGCTCTGGACGCTCATGGCTGGCTGACGGCTCTGGACGCTCATGGCTCGCTGACGGCTCTGGACGCTCATGGCTGGCTGGCGGCTCTGGCAGATCCTGTCTGGTTGGCGGCTCTGGCAGATCCTGTCTGGTTGGCGGCTCTGGCAGATCCTGACTGACGAATGGCTCTAGCGGCTCCTGACTGACTAACGGCTCTGACGGCTCGGGACAGACGGGCGGCTCTAATGGCTCGGGACAGACGGATGGCTCAGACGGCGCTGGGGAGACGGATGGCTCAGACGGCGCTGGGGAGACGGATGGCTCAGACGGCGCTGGGGAGACGGATGGCTCAGATGGCGCTGAGGAGACGGATGGCTCAGACGGCGCTGAGGAGACGGATGGCTCAGATGGCGCTGAGGAGACGGATGGCTCAGACGGCGCTGAGGAGACGGATGGCTCAGATGGCGCTGCGGAGACGGATGGCTCAGATGGCGCTGCGGAGACGGATGGCTCAGACTGATCCTGTCTAGCGGAAGGCTTTGGCTGCTCCTGTCTGGTGGAAGGCTCTAGCGGCTCCTGTCTGGCGGAAGGCTCTGTAGGCTCATGGCAGACGGGCGGCTTTGAAGGCTCAATACAGACGAGCAGTTCATGCGGCGCTTGGCAGACGGACAGTACAGGCGCCGTTGGGCAGACGGCAGACTCTGGCCGGCTGAGACGCACTGTAGGCCTGGTGCGTGGTGCCGGAACTGGAGGCACCGGACTGGAGACACGCACTTCAAGCCTAGTGCGGGGAGCAGGGACAGGGCACACTGACCTCTCGAAGCGCACTATAGGCCTGGTGCGTGGTACCGGCACTGGTGGCACCGGGCTGAGTGCACGCACATCAGGACGAGTACGGGGAGAAGGAACAGTGTGTACAGGGCTCTGGAGACGCACAGGTGGCTTAGTGCGTGGTGCCGGAACTGGAGGCACTGGACTGGAGACACGCACCATAGGGAGAGTGCGTGGAGGAGGAACAGGGCTCTGGAAACGCACTGGAAGCCTGGTGCGTGGTGTAGGCACTGGTGGTACTGGGCTGGGGCGGGGAGGTAGTGCGGAAATACCGGACCGTGCAAGCGTACTGGCTCCCTTGAGCATTGAGCCTGCCCAACCTTACCTGGTTGAATGCTCCCCGTCGCCCGCCCAGTGCGGGGAGGTGGAATAACCCGCACCGGGCTATGTAGGCGAACCGGGGACACCATGCGTAAAGCTGGTGCCATGTAAGCCGGCCCAAGGAGACGTACTGGTGGCCAGATATGTAGAGCCGGCTTCATGGCACTTGGCTCAATGCTCAATCTAGCCCTACCAGTGCGGGGAGGTGGAATAACCCGCACTGGGCTATGCACACGTACAGGAGACACCGTGCGCTCTACTGCGTAACACGGTGTCTGCCCGTACTCCCGCTCTCCACGGTTAGCCTGGGAAGTGGGCGCAGGTCTCCTACCTGCCCTTGGCCCACTACCTCTTAGCCCCCCCCCAATAAATTTTTGGGTAGTACTCACGGGCTTTTCGGGCTTCCGTGCTAGACGCGTCCCCTCATAACGCCGGTTCCCTTCTCCGGTTGCCTCTGCTCTCCTCAGTGCCTCCAGCTGTTCCCATGGGAGGCGATCCCTTCCAGCCAGGATCTCCTCCCATGTGTAGCAACCTTTACCGTCCAAAACATCCTCCCATGTCCATTCCTCCTTCTTGCGTTGTCCGTTAACCCGCTGCTTGATCCGGGTATGGTGGGTGGTTCTGTAACGGTATTCCTCCTCCTCTACAACCGAAGAGGAGGAGTAGTGATTCGACCAAGGCGCAGCGGGTTGTGATGACATAATTTTAATAAAACAAGACGGGAAAAACACGAAACGAAACCACTTGAAATAATTAACAAAATAACAAAACAAACGTAGACAAACCTGAACTATACGAACTTACATATAACACTAAGAACGCACGAACAGGGAAAAATAGACTACACAAAAGGAACGATGTACAAACAAACCGAACAGTCCCGTATGGTGCGACAAACACTGACACAGGAGACAACCACCCACAACGAACACTGTGAAACAACCTACCTAAATATGACTCTCAATTAGAGGAAACGCCAAACACCTGCCTCTAATTGAGAGCCATACCAGGCAACCCTTAAACCAACATAGAAACAGAAAACATAGAATGCCCACCCAAACTCACGTCCTGACCAACTAACACATACAACAAACTAACAGAAATAGGTCAGGAACGTGACAAGGTTAGACTACTGCAATGCTCTACTTTCCGGCTACCCAGATAAAGCACTAAATAAACTTCAGTTAGTGCTAAACACGGCTGCTAGATTCCTGACTAGAACCAAAAAATGTGATCATATTACACCTGTGGTAGCCTCCCTACACTGGCTTCCTGTTAAGGCAAGGGCTGATTTCAAAGTTTTACTGCTAACCTACAAAGCATTACATGGGCTTGCCCCTACCGATCTTTCCGAGTTGGTCCTGCCGTACATACCTACACGTACGCTACGGTCACAAGACGCAGGCCTCCTAATTGTCCCGAGAATTTCTAAGCAAACAGCTGGAGGCTGCTTTCTCCTATAGAGCTCCATTATAATGGAATGGTCTGCTTTCACATGTGAGAGATGGAAACTCGGTCTCAACCTTTAAGTCTTTACTGAAGACTCATCTCTTCAGTGGGTCATATGATTGAGTGTAGTCTGGCCCAGGAGTGTGAAGGTGAACTGAAAGGCTCTGGAGCAACGAACCGCCCTTGCTGTCTCTGCCTGGCCGGTTCCCCTCTCTCCACTGGGATTCTCTGCCTCTAACCCTATTACAAGGGCTGATTCACTGGCTTACTGGTGCTCTTCCATGCCGTCCCTAGGACCCTTGAGTGGGTTGAGTCACTGACGTGATCTTCCTGTCTGGGTTGGCGCCCCCCCCTTGGGTTGTGACGTGGCGGAGATCTTTGTGGGCTATACTCGGCCTTGTCTAAGGATGGTAAGTTGGTGGTTGAAGTTATCACAATAGTGGTGTGGGGGCTGTGCTTTGGCAATGTGGGTAGGGTTATATCCTGCCTGTTTGGCCCTGTCCGGGGGTATCATCTGTATATTTAGTATATTTATAGTGTCTCCTGACCCCTCCTGTCTCAGCCTCCAGTAATTATGCTGCAGTAGTTTATGTGTCGGGGGGCTAGGGTCAGTCTGTTATATCTGGAGTACTTCTCCTCTTTTATCCGGTGTCCTTTGTGAATTTAAGTATGCTCTCTCTAATTCTCTCTTTCTTTCTTTTTTCTCTCTCTCTCGGAGGACCTGAGCCCTAGGACCATGCCTCAGGACTACCTGGCATGATGACTCCTTGCTGTCCCCAGTCCACCTGGCCGTGCTGCTGCTCCAGTATCAACTGTTCTGCCTGCGGCTGTGGAACCCTGACCTGTTCACCGTGCTACCTGTCCCAGACCTGCTGTTTTCAACTCTCTAGAGACCGCAGGAGCGGTAGAGATACTCTTAATGATCGGCTATGAAAAGCCAACTGACATTTACTCCTGAGGTGCTGACTTGTTGCACCCTCGACAACTACTGTGATTATTATTATTTGACCATGCTGGTCATTTATGAACATTTGAACATCTTGGCCATGTTCTGTTATAATCTCAATAAGCCAGAAGAGGACTGGCCACCTCATAGCCTGGTTCCTCTCTAGGTTTCCTAGCCACCGTGCTTCTACACCTGCATTGCATGCTGTTTGGGGTTTTAGGCTGGGTTTCTGTACAGCACTTTGAGATATCAGCTGATGTAAGAAGGGCTTTATAAATACATTTGATTTGATTTGATATCTTCTTCCTCCCATCCTTACTGGGATTTATATTTAGCAGATGCTCTTATCCAGAGACTTACAGGAGCAATTAGGGTTAAGTTCCTTGCTCAAGGGCACACCGGCAGATGTTTCACCTTGTGGGCTGATTTATAGTAGAGGTTAGGTTAGTCATATAAAGCATTGATGTGACTGAGGGGGAGTAGAGATTATTTACCTGAAATATTTCCCCTGAGGGGCAAGAAGGTATGTAACACAGATAAGAGGAGAGATGTCTTCCACTGTTCTGTTCTCACCACAACCTGCTCTTCCACATTCTCACACACATTCCTCACTGCTGCAGACCTTAGCCTGAGTCCATTCTCACACACATTCCTCACTGCTGCAGACCTTAGCCTGAGTCCCAGTCTATTTGTTTCATCATGCCAACTCCTTGTCACTCATGGTGATGCCAAATGATTGGCTTGACAACGACAGCAATAGAGTTGGCAAGAACACAAATCTATGACCAGGCTACAGACACCTAGGATTATTCCTGTAGTCAACTCACACTGCACCACTAACACACACACTAACCCACTACCTGTATGTCCCCTCTGTCTAGGATCAGTAACCCACACTAACCCACTACCTGTATGTCTCCTCTGTCTAGGATCAGTAACCCACACTAACCCACTACCTGTATGTCTCCTCTGTCTAGGATCAGTAACCCACACTAACCCACTACCTGTATGTCCCCTCTGTCTAGGATCAGTAACCCACACTAACCCACTACCTGTATGTCTCCTCTGTCTAGGATCAGTAACACACACTAACCCACTACCTCTATGTCCACTTTGTCTAGGATCAGTAACCCACACTAACCCACTACCTGTATGTCCCCTCTGTCTAGGATCAGTAACCCACACTAACCCACTACCTGTATGTCTCCTCTGTCTAGGATCAGTAACCCACACTAACCCACTACCTGTATGTCCCCTCTGTCTAGGATCAGTAACCCACACTAACCCACTACCTGTATGTCCCCTCTGTCTAGGATCAGTAACACACACTAACCCACTACCTGTATGTCTCCTCTGTCTAGGATCAGTAACCCACACTAACCCACTACCTGTATGTCCCCTCTGTCTAGGATCAGTAACACACACTAACCCACTACCTCTATGTCCACTTTGTCTAGGATCACTAACACACACTAACCCACTACCTGTATGTCTCCTCTGTCTAGGATCAGTAACCCACACTAACCCACTACCTGTATGTCCCCTCTGTCTAGGATCAGTAACCCACTACCTGTATGTCTCCTCTGTCTAGGATCAGTAACACACACTAACCCACTACCTGTATGTCTCCTCTGTCTAGGATCAGTAACCCACACTAACCCACTACCTGTATGTCTCCTCTGTCTAGGATCAGTAACCCACACTTACCCACTACCTGTATGTCTCCTCTGTCTAGGATCAGTAACCCACACTAACCCACTACCTGTATGTCCCCTCTGTCTAGGATCAGTAACACACTACCTGTATGTCTCCTCTGTCTAGGATCAGTAACACACACTAACCCACTACCTGTATGTCTCCTCTGTCTAGGATCAGTAACCCACTACCTGAATGTCCCCTCTGTCTAGGATCAGTAACACACACTAACCCAGTACCTGTATGTCTCCTCTGTCTAGGATCAGTAACCCACACTAACCCACTACCTGTATGTCCCCTCTGTCTAGGATCAGTAACACACACTAACCCACTACCTGTATGTCTCCTCTGTCTAGGATCAGTAACCCACACTAACCCACTACCTGTATGTCCCCTCTGTCTAGGATCAGTAACACACACTAGCCCACTACCTGTATGTCTCCTCTGTCTAGGATCAGTAACACACACTAACCCACTACCTGTATGTCTCCTCTGTCTAGGATCAGTAACACACACTAACCCACTACCTGTATGTCTCCTCTGTCTAGGATCAGTAACACACACTAGCCCACTACCTGTATGTCTCCTCTGTCTAGGATCAGTAACACACACTAACCCACTACCTGTATGTCTCCTCTGTCTAGGATCAGTAACACACACTAACCCACTACCTGTATGTCTCCTCTGTCTAGGATCAGTAACCCACTACCTGTATGTCCCCTCTGTCTAGGATCAGTAACCCACACTAACCCACTACCTGTATGTCTCCTCTGTCTAGGATCAGTAACCCACACTAACCCACTACCTGTATGTCCCCTCTGTCTAGGATCAGTAACACACTACCTGTATGTCTCCTCTGTCTAGGATCAGTAACACACACTAACCCACTACCTGTATGTCTCCTCTGTCTAGGATCAGTAACCCACTACCTGAATGTCCCCTCTGTCTAGGATCAGTAACCCACACTAACCCACTACCTGTATGTCTCCTCTGTCTAGGATCAGTAACCCACACTAACCCACTACCTGTATGTCTCCTCTGTCTAGGATCAGTAACCCACACTAACCCACTACCTGTATGTCCCCTCTGTCTAGGATCAGTAACCCACACTAACCCACTACCTGTATGTCTCCTCTGTCTAGGATCAGTAACACACACTAACCCACTACCTCTATGTCCACTTTGTCTAGGATCAGTAACCCACACTAACCCACTACCTGTATGTCCCCTCTGTCTAGGATCAGTAACCCACACTAACCCACTACCTGTATGTCTCCTCTGTCTAGGATCAGTAACCCACTACCTGAATGTCCCCTCTGTCTAGGATCAGTAACCCACACTAACCCACTACCTGTATGTCTCCTCTGTCTAGGATCAGTAACCCACACTAACCCACTACCTGTATGTCTCCTCTGTCTAGGATCAGTAACCCACACTAACCCACTACCTGTATGTCCCCTCTGTCTAGGATCAGTAACCCACACTAACCCACTACCTGTATGTCTCCTCTGTCTAGGATCAGTAACACACACTAACCCACTACCTCTATGTCCACTTTGTCTAGGATCAGTAACCCACACTAACCCACTACCTGTATGTCCCCTCTGTCTAGGATCAGTAACCCACACTAACCCACTACCTGTATGTCTCCTCTGTCTAGGATCAGTAACCCACACTAACCCACTACCTGTATGTCCCCTCTGTCTAGGATCAGTAACCCACACTAACCCACTACCTGTATGTCCCCTCTGTCTAGGATCAGTAACACACACTAACCCACTACCTGTATGTCTCCTCTGTCTAGGATCAGTAACCCACACTAACCCACTACCTGTATGTCCCCTCTGTCTAGGATCAGTAACACACACTAACCCACTACCTCTATGTCCACTTTGTCTAGGATCACTAACACACACTAACCCACTACCTGTATGTCTCCTCTGTCTAGGATCAGTAACCCACACTAACCCACTACCTGTATGTCCCCTCTGTCTAGGATCAGTAACCCACTACCTGTATGTCTCCTCTGTCTAGGATCAGTAACACACACTAACCCACTACCTGTATGTCTCCTCTGTCTAGGATCAGTAACCCACACTAACCCACTACCTGTATGTCTCCTCTGTCTAGGATCAGTAACCCACACTAACCCACTACCTGTATGTCTCCTCTGTCTAGGATCAGTAACCCACACTAACCCACTACCTGTATGTCCCCTCTGTCTAGGATCAGTAACACACTACCTGTATGGCTCCTCTGTCTAGGATCAGTAACACACACTAACCCACTACCTGTATGTCTCCTCTGTCTAGGATCAGTAACCCACTACCTGAATGTCCCCTCTGTCTAGGATCAGTAACCCACACTAACCCAGTACCTGTATGTCTCCTCTGTCTAGGATCAGTAACCCACACTAACCCACTACCTGTATGTCCCCTCTGTCTAGGATCAGTAACACACACTAACCCACTACCTGTATGTCTCCTCTGTCTAGGATCAGTAACCCACACTAACCCACTACCTGTATGTCCCCTCTGTCTAGGATCAGTAACACACACTAGCCCACTACCTGTATGTCTCCTCTGTCTAGGATCAGTAACACACACTAACCCACTACCTGTATGTCTCCTCTGTCTAGGATCAGTAACACACACTAACCCACTACCTGTATGTCTCCTCTGTCTAGGATCAGTAACACACACTAGCCCACTACCTGTATGTCTCCTCTGTCTAGGATCAGTAACACACACTAACCCACTACCTGTATGTCTCCTCTGTCTAGGATCAGTAACACACACTAACCCACTACCTGTATGTCTCCTCTGTCTAGGATCAGTAACCCACTACCTGTATGTCCCCTCTGTCTAGGATCAGTAACCCACACTAACCCACTACCTGTATGTCTCCTCTGTCTAGGATCAGTAACCCACACTAACCCACTACCTGTATGTCCCCTCTGTCTAGGATCAGTAACACACTACCTGTATGTCTCCTCTGTCTAGGATCAGTAACACACACTAGCCCACTACCTGTATGTCTCCTCTGTCTAGGATCAGTAACACACACTAACCCACTACCTGTATGTCTCCTCTGTCTAGGATCAGTAACACACACTAACCCACTACCTGTATGTCTCCTCTGTCTAGGATCAGTAACCCACTACCTGTATGTCCCCTCTGTCTAGGATCAGTAACCCACACTAACCCACTACCTGTATGTCTCCTCTGTCTAGGATCAGTAACCCACACTAACCCACTACCTGTATGTCCCCTCTGTCTAGGATCAGTAACACACTACCTGTATGTCTCCTCTGTCTAGGATCAGTAACACACACTAACCCACTACCTGTATGTCTCCTCTGTCTAGGATCAGTAACCCACTACCTGAATGTCCCCTCTGTCTAGGATCAGTAACCCACACTAACCCAGTACCTGTATGTCTCCTCTGTCTAGGATCAGTAACACACACTAACCCACTACCTGTATGTCCCCTCTGTCTAGGATCAGTAACCCACACTAACCCACTACCTGTATGTCCTCTCTGTCTAGGATCAGTAACCCACACTAACCCACTACCTGTATGTCCCCTCTGTCTAGGATCAGTAACCCACACTAACCCACTACCTGTATGTCTCCTCTGTCTAGGATCAGTAACCCACACTAACCCACTACCTGTATGTCTCCTCTGTCTAGGATCAGTAACCCACACTAACCCTCTACCTGTATGTCTCCTCTGTCAATCTGTTTTCTATTTAGAGAATTATCTACTGTTATGAACTTGTATGTTTCTACTGATACAAATTGTCTTTGTGTAACTCAGTAATGCGGTTAAGAGCAGTTTGGGTGTGACCACAGTAAGTGACATATCCTGTTTGTTGGTATCTGCAAAGGACACAGCTAGGTGGAGAAATGTCAGAGAACAGAAACCAGCTGGAGCAGCAGCACCTAAATATCAGCAGAGAAGAGTACAGACACAGGCAGTTATCACTTGTCTGCACTCTATGTCTCCACCCATGTCTTCACACAGCAGCACCTGAATATCAGCAGAGAAGAGTACAGACACAGGCAGTTATCACTTGTCTGCACTCTATGCCTCCACCCATGTCTTCACACAGCAGCACCTAAATATCAGCAGAGAAGAGTACAGACACAGGCACTTATCACTTGTCTGCACTCTATGCCTCCACCCATGTCTTCACACAGCTGCTAACTGCCATGTAGACAAAGAGGTTGTCCTTTTCTATAAAAGATGAGACCCAACCCTGTTTTTTGGGCTTTAGACTCTGCACTGTTGAGTGATTGTCAACTGATCCAGATTTGAAAATCTGATAATAAAGTTGCTGTTTGAAGAATCAACCGTCTCTCTCCCTATTGGTTAGGATTTCCATGACAGGGCTCCTGAGTGGTCGGTGTTCTAAGGCACTGCATCGTACTGCTAGCTGTGCCACTAGAGATCCTGGTTTGAGTCCAAACTCTGTTGCAGCCGGCCTCGACCGCGAGACCCTTTAGGCAGTGCACAATTGGTCCAGCGCCGTCCGGGTTAGGGGAGGGTTTGGCTGGCAGGGATGTTCTTGTCCCATCGCGCATTAGTGACTCCTGTGGCGGGCCGGGCGCACGCTGACACGGTCACCAGGTGTACGATGTTTCCTCTAACACATTGGTGCGGCTGGCTTCCGGGTTAAGAGGGTATTGTGTCAAGAAGCAGTGCGGCTTGGTTGGGTTGTGTTTCGGAGGACGTACGGACTCGGGAGAGGCGAAGGTTGAGAGCCGTGCGTCCTCCGAAACACAACCCAACCAAGCCGCACTGCTTCTTGAGGGAGGTTCAGCGATGGGACAAGACTGTAACTACCAATTGGATACCATGAGACTGTAACTACCAATTGGAAACCACGAAATTTGGGTAAAAAAGGGGTAAAATATATAACTGAATAAAATAATAAATATTAATTCCCATGACAATAGTCATCCTGCTGTCTCTACCTCTCTGGTGGGTTGTAGTACAGACACACAGTACATTAATAGATACAGGACTGTGTGGTGGTAACCCTGTAGTCATCCTGCTGTCTCTCTGGTGGGTTGTAGTACAGACACACAGTACATTAATAGATACAGGACTGTGTGGGGGTAACCCTGTAGTCATCCTGCTGTCTCTCTGGTGGGTTGTAGTACAGACACACAGTACATTAATAGATACAGGACTGTGTGGTGGTAACCCTGTAGTCATCCTACTGTCTCTCTGGTGGGTTGTAGTACAGACACACAGTACATTAATAGATACAGGACTGTGTGGTGGTAACCCTGTAGTCATCCTGCTGTCTCTCTGGTGGGTTGTAGTACAGACACACAGTACATTAATAGATACAGGACTGTGTGGTGGTAACCCTGTAGTCATCCTGCTGTCTCTCTGGTGGGTTGTAGTACAGACACACAGTACATTAATAGATACAGGACTGTGTGGTGGTAACCCTGTAGTCATCCTGCTGTCTCTCTGGTGGGTTGTAGTACAGACACACAGTACATTAATAGATACAGGACTGTGTGGTGGTAACCCTGTAGTCATCCTGCTGTCTCTACCTCTCTGGTGGGTTGTAGTACAGACACACAGTACATTAATATCTTCTTCTGGCTGCCCGATGTCGGTACAAGTGCAGGGCGCGAAATTCAAAATATATTTTTTTGAAATATTTAACTTTCACACATTAACAAGTCCAATACAGCAAATGAAAGATAAACATCTTGTGAATCCAGCCACATGTCCGATTTTTAAAATGTTTTACAGCGAAAACACCACGTTTATTTATGTTAGCTCACCACCAAATACAAAAAAGCACAGACATTTTTCACAGCACAGGTAGCTTGCACAAAACCAACCAAACTAACCAAGAAACATCTTCATCAGATGACAGTCTTATAACATGTTCCACAATAAATCTATGTTTTGTTCGAAAAATGTGCATATTTGAGGTATAAATCAGTTTTACATTGCAGCTACCATCACAGCTACCATCAGAAATAGCACCGAAACAGCCAGAGTAATTATAGAGACCAACGTGAAATACCTAAATACTCATCATAAAACATTTCTGAAAATAACATAGTGTACAGCAAATGAAAGACAAACATCTTGTGAATCCAGCCAATATTTCCGATTTTTTTAAGTGTTTTATAGCGAAAACACAATATAGCATTATATTAGCTTACCACAATAGCCAGAAACACAACCCATTTACCAGCAGCAAAAGTTAGCGATCGTAACAAACCAGCAAAAGATATATAATTTTTCACTAACCTTGATAAGCTTCATCAGATGACAGTACTATAACATCAGGTTATACAATACACTTATGTTTTGTTCGAAAATGTGCATATTTAGAGCTGATATCCGTGGTTATACATTGTGATAACGTAGCATCTTTTTCCCAGAATCTCCGGATATATTTCTGACACTCACCTATTCTGACCAAATAACTATTCATAAACTTTACTAAAAAACACATGTTGTACAGGAAATGATAGATACACTAGTTCTTAATGCAATCGCCGTGTTAGAATTCTAAAAATAAAAAAGTACGACATACAGATTACGTTATAGCGAGACAGCGCCCAAAATAGGAGCGGAATTTACATCTAAACATTTTCGACAGAAATAGGAAATAACATCATAAATGGGTCCTACTTTTGTTGAGCTTCCATCAGAATCTTGCACAAGGGGTCCTTTGTCCAGAACAATCGTTGTTTGGTTTTAGAATGTCCTTTTTCCCTCTCGAATTAGCAAGCAAACTAGCCAAGTGGCGCGAAGCTGCCCATCGTCACCAAACGCAGAGAACGGAACACTCCAAAACCCCCGGAAAAATTTCTATAATCTGATAAAACTATATTGAAAAAACATACTTTACGATGATATTATCACATTTATCAAATAAAATCAAAGCCGGAGATATTAGACGTCTATAACGAATGCTTTTCAGAAGCCAATACTGATGTCCATCCTGCGTCTTCCTGAACAGAGGAATTTGGGGTCAGGTCATTCCAAGACCTCTCTTTTCACCATAGATATAGCTAGAAACCCCATTTCACCTCTCACAGCCTATTGACATCTAGTGGAAGGCGTATGAAGTGCATGTATACTAATACATGTCAAGCAAATTAATAGGGAGGCCCTGGAACAGAGCATCGATTTCAGATTTTCCACTTCCTGTTAGGAAGTTTGCTGCAAAATGAGTTCTGTTTTACTCACAGATATAATTCAAATGGTTTTAGAAACTTGAGAGTGTTTTCTATCCAATAGTAATAATAATATGCATATTGTACGAGCAAGAATTGAGTACGAGGCCGTTTGAAATGGCTACCTTTCATCCAAGCTTCTCAATACTGCCCCTGCAGCCATAAAAAGATATATACAGGACTGTGTGGTGGTAACCCTGTAGTCATCCTGCTACCTCTACATCTCTGGTGAGTTGTAGTACAGACACAAAGTACATTAATAGATACAGGACTGTGTGGTGGTAACCCTGTAGTAATCCTGCTGTCTCTACCTCTCTGGTGGGTTGTAGTACAGACACACAGTACATTAATTAATAGATACAGGACTGTGTGGTGGTAACCCTGTAGTCATCCCTTCTATCTGTCTCTAGGGGCCAGGAGACTGGTGTGGACTATAGAGTCATGGTTACTACCCCTTCTATCTGTCTCTAGGGGCCAGGAGACTGGTGAGGACTATAGAGTCATGGTTAGTACCCCTTCTATCTGTCTCTAGGGGCCAGGAGACTGGTGTGGACTATAGAGTCATGGGTACTACCCTTCTACCTACCTCTAGGGGCCAGGAGACTGGTGTGGACTATAGAGTCATGGTTACTACCCCTTCTATCTATCTCTAGGGGCCAGGAGTCTGGTGTGGACTATAGAGTCATGGGTACTACCCCTTCTATCTGTCTCTGGGGGCCAGGAGACTGGTGTGGACTATAGAGTCATGGTTACTACCCCTTCTATCTGTCTCTAGGGGCCAGGAGACTGGTGTGGACTATAGAGTCATGGTTGCTACCCCTTCTTTCTGTCTCTAGGGGCCAGCAGACTGGTGAGGACTATAGAGTCATGGTTCCTACCACTTCTATCTATCTCTGGGTGCCAGGAGACTGGTGTGTGGACTATAGAGTCATGGTTACTACCCTTCTATAAATCTGTAAGTGCCAGGAGACTGGTGTGGACTATAGAGTCATGGTTACTACCCTTCTATCTGTCTCTAGGGGCCAGGAGACTGGTGAGGACTATAGAGTCATGGTTACTACCCCTTTCTATCTGTCTCTGGGGGCCAGGAGACTGGTGTGGACTATAGAGTCATGGTTACTACTCCTTCTATCTGTCTCTAGGGGCCAGGAGACTGGTGTGGACTATAGAGTCATGGTTTCTACCCCTTCTTTCTGTCTCTAGGGGCCAGCAGACTGGTGAGGACTATAGAGTCATGGTTCCTACCTCTTCTATCTATCTCTGGGTGCCAGGAGACTGGTGTGTGGACTATAGAGTCATGGTTACTACCCTTCTATACATCTCTAAGTGCCAGGAGACTGGTGTGGACTATAGAGTCATGGTTACTACCCTTCTATCTGTCTCTAGGGGCCAGGAGACTGGTGTGGACTACAGAGTCATGGTTACTACCCCTTCTACCTATCTCTAGGGACCAGGAGACTGGTGAGGACTATAGAGTCATGGTTACTACCCCCTTCTATCTGTCTCTGGGGGCCAGGAGACTGGTGTGGACTATAGAGTCATGGTTACTACCCTTCTATCTGTCTCTAGGGGCCAGGAGACTGGTGAGGACTATAGAGTCATGGTTACTACCCCTTCTATCTGTCTCTAGGGGCCAGGAGACTGGTGTGCAACCCAGAATGTGTAAGATACTGGTTGAATGAAACAGACGGAGGCCCAGCTATGATAGTCAAATTGTTTATTCACGAGAGCGCTAGTCCGTTGTACAAAACCATTCATTTTATACTCGCTCCTTACGCACTTACATTCACACACAAACAGTAGGTATCCTACGCACATACTGTATCACTACCCAGCCGACGAAGATTAGGGAGACCTTGAGACCTTGAAGTCCTCCCTGTCCTCTCCCAAATCTCTAGTCAGGTCGGCACCGAATTTAGCTCAGACGGTCTGAGATACTATAAAGACATATTGTACAGATATATTGTTTTACCCTAATTCTGACTAAAACTACACTCACAGATATATAATTTTACTGACTAAAACTACACACATCATTAGAATAATTTCATGATTCTAATCAATTTCATACAATTATATGGTTTCAGGGTGGAATATTCTAATCATTAATTTAAACATATAAATTCCATTATCAGTATGTCTATGTTGTGTTCTGGTTTTCATAGTGTTGGTGAGCTGATTACCCCAGTCTCTGATTGGGGATCATACTTAAGTCTCCATTGTTCCCACCTGGGTTGTGGGATATTGTTTTGTGTTTGTGCATGTGCACCACGTAGTCACGTTTCGTTGTTAGTTTATTGTTTATTGTTTTGTTTTTGCTAAGTTTCACTATTAATAAATGATGTGGAACTCAACCTTCGCTGCGCCTTGGTCCGTCTCTGACAGGTGGTTACGGAGGAAGAACCTGGAGAAAATACAGATAGTGGTTACGGAGGAACAACCTGAAGAAAATACAGAGAGAGGTTACGAAGGAAGAACCTGGAGAAAATACAGAGAGAGGTTACGGAGGTAGAACCTGGAGAAAATACAGAGAGAGGTTACGGAGGAAGAACCTGGAGAAAATACAGAGAGAGGTTACGGAGGTAGAACCTGGAGAAAATACAGAGAGTGGTTACGGAGGTAGAACCTGGAGAAAATACAGAGAGAGGTTACGAAGGAAGAACCTGGAGAAAATACAGAGAGAGGTTACGGAGGTAGAACCTGGAGAAAATACAGAGAGGTGTTACGGAGGTAGAACCTGGAGAAAATACAGAGAGAGGTTACGGAGGTAGAACCTGGAGAAAATACAGAGAGAGGTTACGGAGGTAGAACCTGGAGAAAATACAGAGAGAGGTTACGGAGGTAGAACCTGGAGAAAATACAGAGAGAGGTTACGGAGGAAGAACCTGGAGAAAATACAGAGAGAGGTTACGGAGGTAGAACCTGGAGAAAATACAGAGAGAGGTTACGGAGGTAGAACCTGGAGAAAATACAGAGAGTGGTTACGGAGGTAGAACCTGGAGAAAATACAGAGAGAGGTTACGGAGGAAGAACCTGGAGAAAATACAGAGAGTGGTTACGGAGGTAGAACCTGGAGAAAATACAGAGAGAGGTTACGGAGGTAGAACCTGGAGAAAATACAGAGAGAGGTTACGAAGGAAGAACCTGGAGAAAATACAGAGAGAGGTTACGGAGGTAGAACCTGGAGAAAATACAGAGAGGTGTTACGGAGGTAGAACCTGGAGAAAATACAGAGAGAGGTTACGGAGGTAGAACCTGGAGAAAATACAGAGAGAGGTTACGGAGGTAGAACCTGGAGAAAATACAGAGAGAGGTTACGGAGGTAGAACCTGGAGAAAATACAGAGAGAGGTTACGGAGGAAGAACCTGGAGAAAATACAGAGAGAGGTTACGGAGGTAGAACCTGGAGAAAATACAGAGAGAGGTTACGGAGGTAGAACCTGGAGAAAATACAGAGAGAGGTTACGGAGGTAGAACCTGGAGAAAATACAGAGAGAGGTTACGGAGGTAGAACCTGGAGAAAATACAGAGAGAGGTTACGGAGGAAGAACCTGGAGAAAATACAGAGAGAGGTTACGGAGGTAGAACCTGGAGAAAATACAGAGAGAGATTACGGAGGAGGAACCTGGAGAAAATACAGAGAGAGATTACGGAGGTAGAACCTGGAGAAAATACAGAGAGAGGTTACGGAGGTAGAACCTGGAGAAAATACAGAGAGAGGTTACGGAGGAAGAACCTGGAGAAAATATAGAGAGAGGTTACGGAGGTAGAACCTGGAGAAAATACAGAGAGTGGTTACGGAGGTAGAACCTGGAGAACATACAGAGAGTGGTTACGGAGGAAGAACCTGGAGAAAATACAGAGAGTGGTTACGGAGGTAGAACCTGGAGAAAATACAGAGAGAGGTTACGGAGGTAGAACCTGGAGAAAATACAGAGAGTGGTTACGGATGAAGAACCTGGAGAAAATACAGAGAGTGGTTACGGATGAAGAACCTGGAGAAAATACAGAGAGAGGTTACTGAGGTAGAACCTGGAGAAAATACAGAGAGTGGTTACGGAGGTAGAACCTGGAGAAAATACAGAGAGAGGTTACGGAGGTAGAACCTGGAGAAAATACAGAGAGAGTTTACGGAGGTAGAACCTGGAGAAAATACAGAGAGTGGTTACGGATGAAGAACCTGGAGAAAATACAGAGAGTGGTTACGGAGGTAGAACCTGGAGAAAATACAGAGAGAGGTTACGGAGGTAGAACCTGGAGAAAATACAGAGAGAGTTTACGGAGGAAGAACCTGGAGAAAATACAGAGAGTGGTTACGGAGGAGGAACCTGGAGAAAATATAGAGAGAGGTTACGGAGGTAGAACCTGGAGAAAATACAGAGAGAGGTTACGGAGGTAGAACCTGGAGAAAATACAGAGAGTGGTTACGGAGGTAGAACCTGGAGAAAATACAGAGAGTGGTTACGGAGGTGGAACCTGGAGAAATACAGAGGGTGGTTACGGAGGTAGAACCTGGAGAAAATACAGAGAGTGGTTACGAAGGTAGAACCTGGAGAAAATACAGAGAGTGGTAAATCCACAGTAGCCTTGTGGAATTATTCAGATATTTACTCAGAACCGTAAACTGTAAGAACTGAATAAGAGGAAAACTAATGACATGTTTTGTTGCTTTGCCATTTGCTAAATATTTCAATTTTCTCTCTCCTCGTGCTAACTAATCAGCAACAACAACCCAACTAAACCATGTTTTTGAAGTATACAGCAGTTTGTTACTCTGAATACATGTTGATCTGAACTTGTGGAACTGAAGTAATGTAAGGCTATATCACACCCGGGCATGATTGGGAGTCTCATTGGGTGGCGCACAATTGGCCCAGCATCGTCCGGGTTTGGCCGGGTTTGGCCATCATTGTAAATAAGAACTGACTTGCCTAGTTAAATAAAGGTTAAATAAACAAAAATAAAAAATAAGGCAAACTCCTGAAAATATCAACTTGACTTTGAATGCTTCTGACAACATGTCTTTGGTTTCCGTGGAAACTAGTATGAGATGTTCAGGTGCTGAGATTGGAGCGATTGTGTTGTAACAGGAGGAGGCAGCCAGGGGAGGGAGTGTAGACAGAACAGAGGGGAACTTTAAGGAATGGCTTTGTTTCCAAGAGTCGACCCAGTCCCAAGGCACCCGGCTGCCCACGAGGTAACATAATGGTCTTCACCTTGTTTAGGGTGTCATTTTATTTATTTATTTTATTTAACCTTTATTTAACTAGGCAAGTCAAATTCACCTTGTTGTTCAAAATTCAAAAGGCACTCGGACATCTGAGCTATCTTTGTTGCAGGTGCCTGGTAACAGTTGAATAACTGCTCTGGCTAGTATCACTGCTCTGTCTAGTACCACGGCTCTGGCTAGTACCACTGCTCTGGCTAGTACCACTGCTCTGGCTAGTATCACTGCTCTTTATTAACCTTTACTTTGAGGCCGATAAGTAAAACTTAATAAAGAGCAGTGATACTATCCAGAGCAGTGATACTAGACAGAGCAGTGGTACTAGACAGAGCAGTGATACTAGACAGAGCAGTGATACTAGACAGAGCAGTGGTACTAGACAGAGCAGTGATACTATCCAGAGCAGTGATACTAGACAGAGCAGTGATACTAGACAGAGCAGTGGTACTAGACAGAGCAGTGATACTAGACAGAGCAGTGGTACTAGACAGAGCAGTGATACTATCCAGAGCAGTGATACTAGACAGAGCAGTGATACTAGACAGAGCAGTGGTACTAGACAGAGCAGTGATACTAGCCAGAGCAGTGATACTAGACAGAGCAGTGATACTAGACAGAGCAGTGGTACTAGACAGAGCAGTGATACTAGCCAGAGCAGTGATACTAGACAGAGCAGTGGTACTAGTCAGAGCAGTGATACTATCCAGAGCAGTGATACTAGCAAGAGCAGTGGTACTAGCAAGAGCAGTGGTACTAGCAAGAGCAGTGATACTAGCAAGAGCAGTGGTACTAGCCAGAGCAGTGATACTATCCAGAGCAGTGGTACTAGCCAGAGCAGTGGTACTAGACAGAGCAGTGATACTAGCCAGAGCAGTGATACTAGACAGAGCAGTGGTACTAGTCAGAGCAGTGATACTATCCAGAGCAGTGATACTAGCAAGAGCAGTGGTACTAGCAAGAGCAGTGGTACTAGCAAGAGCAGTGATACTAGCAAGAGCAGTGGTACTAGCCAGAGCAGTGATACTATCCAGAGCAGTGGTACTAGCCAGAGCAGTGATACTAGACAGAGCAGTGGTACTAGACAGAGCAGTGATACTAGACAGAGCAGTGATACTAGCAAGAGCAGTGACACTAGCCAGAGCAGTGATACTAGCAAGAGCAGTGGTACTAGACAGAGCAGTGATACTATCCAGAGCAGTGGTACTAGCCAGAGCAGTGATACTAGACAGAGCAGTGGTACTAGACAGAGCAGTGATACTAGACAGAGCAGTGATACTAGCAAGAGCAGTGACACTAGCCAGAGCAGTGATACTAGCAAGAGCAGTGGTACTAGACAGAGCAGTGATACTATCCAGAGCAGTGGTACTAGCCAGAGCAGTGGTACTAGACAGAGCAGTGGTACTAGACAGAGCAGTGATACTATCCAGAGCAGTGATACTAGCAAGAGCAGTGGTACTAGACAGAGCAGTGATACTATCCAGAGCAGTGGTACTAGCCAGAGCAGTGATACTAGACAGAGCAGTGGTACTAGACAGAGCAGTGATACTAGACAGAGCAGTGATACTAGCAAGAGCAGTGACACTAGCCAGAGCAGTGATACTAGCAAGAGCAGTGGTACTAGACAGAGCAGTGATACTATCCAGAGCAGTGGTACTAGCCAGAGCAGTGGTACTAGCCAGAGCAGTGATACTAGACAGAGCAGTGGTACTAGACAGAGCAGTGATACTAGACAGAGCAGTGATACTAGCAAGAGCAGTGACACTAGCCAGAGCAGTGATACTAGCAAGAGCAGTGATACTAGCCAGAGCAGTGATACTAGACAGAGCAGTGATACTAGCAAGAGCAGTGATACTAGACAGAGCAGTGATACTAGCAAGAGCAGTGACACTAGCCAGAGCAGTGATACTAGCAAGAGCAGTGATACTAGCCAGAGCAGTGATACTAGACAGAGCAGTGATACTAGCAAGAGCAGTGATACTAGACAGAGCAGTGATACTAGCAAGAGCAGTGACACTAGCCAGAGCAGTGATACTATCCAGAGCAGTGATACTAGACAGAGCAGTGGTACTAGCAAGAGCAGTGATACTAGACAGAGCAGTGGTACTATCCAGAGCAGTGATACTAGACAGAGCAGTGGTACTATCCAGAGCAGTGATACTAGACAGAGCAGTGGTACTAGCAAGAGCAGTGATACTAGACAGAGCAGTGATACTATCCAGAGCAGTGATACTATCCAGAGCAGTGGTACTAGCCAGAGCAGTGGTACTATCCAGAGCAGTGATACTATCCAGAGCAGTGATACTATCCAGAGCAGTGGTACTATCCAGAGCAGTGATACTAGCCAGAGCAGTGACACTAGCCAGAGCAGTGATACTATCCAGAGCAGTGATACTAGCAAGAGCAGTGGTACTATACAGAGCAGTGATACTATCCAGAGCAGTGATACTAGCCAGAGCAGTGATACTAGCCAGAGCAGTGGTACTAGACAGAGCAGTGGTACTATCCAGAGCAGTGGTACTATCCAGAGCAGTGATACTAGCCAGAGCAGTGGTACTATCCAGAGCAGTGGTACTAGCCAGAGCAGTGGTACTATCCAGAGCAGTGGTACCAGACAGAGCAGTGGTACTATCCAGAGCAGTGATACTAGACAGAGCAGTGATACTAGACAGAGCAGTGATACTAGCAAGAGCAGTGATACTAGCCAGAGCAGTGATACTATCCAGAGCAGTGATACTATCCAGAGCAGTGGTACTAGCAAGAGCAGTGATATTAGACAGAGCAGTGATACTATCCAGAGCAGTGATACTAGCAAGAGCAGTGATACTAGACAGAGCAGTGATACTATCCAGAGCAGTGGTACTAGCAAGAGCACTGATACTAGACAGAGCAGTGATACTATCCAGAGCAGTGGTACTAGCCAGAGCAGTGATACTAGACAGAGCAGTGATACTATCCAGAGCAGTGGTACTAGCCAGAGCAGTGATACTAGTCAGAGCAGTGATACTATCCAGAGCAGTGATACTAACCAGAGCAGTGATACTATCCAGAGCAGTGATACTATCCAGAGCAGTGATACTATCCAGAGCAGTGGTACTAGACAGAGCAGTGGTACTATCCAGAGCAGTGATACTATCCAGAGCAGTGGTACTATCCAGAGCAGTGATACTAGCCAGAGCAGTGATACTATCCAGAGCAGTGATACTATCCAGAGCAGTGGTACTAGCAAGAGCAGTGGTACTATCCAGAGCAGTGATACTAGCCAGAGCAGTGATACTATCCAGAGTAGTGATACTATCCAGAGCAGTGGTACTAGCAAGAGCAGTGATACTAGACAGAGCAGTGATGCTAGACAGAGCGGTGGTACTATCCAGAGCAGTGATACTATCCAGAGCAGTGATACTATCCAGAGCAGTGATACTAGCCAGAGCAGTGAAACTAGCCAGAGCAGTGATACTAGCCAGAGCAGTGATACTAGCCAGAGCAGTGATACTATCCAGAGCAGTGGTACTATCCAGAGCAGTGATACTATCCAGAGCAGTGACACTAGACAGAGTACTGATACTATCCAGAGCACTGATACTAGCCAGAGTAGTGATACTATCCAGAGTAGTGATACTAGCCAGAGCAGTGATACTAGTCAGAGCAGTGATACTAGACCGAGCAGTGTTACTAGACCGAGCAGTGTTACTAGACAGAGCAGTGGTACTAGTCAGAGCATTGTTACTAGACAGAGCAGTGATACTGGACAGAGCAGTGATACTAGACAGAGCAGTGTTACTAGACAGAGCAGTGTTACTATACAGAGCAGTGGTACTAGCCAGAGCAGTGATACTAGACAGAGCAGTGTTACTAGTCAGAGCAGTGATACTACACAGAGCAGTGGTACTATCAAGAGCAGTGATACTATCAAGAGCAGTGATACTAGCCAGAGCAGTGATACTAGTCAGAGCAATGGTACTATCAAGAGCAGTGATACTATCAAGAGCAGTGATACTATCAAGAGCAGTGATACTAGCCAGAGCAGTGATGCTAGCCAGAGCAGTGGTATTAGACAGAGCAGTGATACTAGTCAGAGCAGTGGTACTAGACAGAGCAGTGATACTAGCCAGAGCAGTGATATTAGACAGAGCAGTGATACTAGCCAGAGCAGTGATACTAGACAGAGCAGTGATACTAGTCAGAGCAGTGATACTAGACAGAGCAGTGATACTATCCAGAGCAGTGAGACTATCCAGAGCAGTGGTACTAGCAAGAGCAGTGATACTAGACAGAGCAGTGATACTAGACAGAGCAGTGAAACTAGCCAGAGCAGTGATACTAGACAGAGCAGTGATGCTAGACAGAGCGGTGGTACTATCCAGAGCAGTGATACTATCCAGAGCAGTGATACTATCCAGAGCAGTGATACTAGCCAGAGCAGTGAAACTAGCCAGAGCAGTGATACTAGCCAGAGCAGTGATACTAGCCAGAGCAGTGATACTATCCAGAGCAGTGGTACTATCCAGAGCAGTGATACTATCCAGAGCAGTGACACTAGACAGAGTACTGATACTATCCAGAGCACTGATACTAGCCAGAGTAGTGATACTATCCAGAGTAGTGATACTAGACAGAGCAGTGATACTAGTCAGAGCAGTGATACTAGGCCGAGCAGTGTTACTAGACCGAGCAGTGTTACTAGACAGAGCAGTGATACTAGACAGAGCAGTGTTACTAGCCAGAGCAGTGATACTAGACAGAGCAGTGATACTAGACAGAGCAGTGATACTAGACAGAGCAGTGGTACTAGCCAGAGCAGTGATACTAGACAGAGCAGTGATACTAGACAGAGCAGTGTTACTAGTCAGAGCAGTGATAATACACAGAGCAGTGGTACTATCAAGAGCAGTGATACTAGTCAGAGCAATGGTACTATCAAGAGCAGTGATACTATCAAGAGCAGTGATACTATCAAGAGCAGTGATACTAGCCAGAGCAGTGATGCTAGCCAGAGCAGTGGTATTAGACAGAGCAGTGATACTAGTCAGAGCAGTGGTACTAGACAGAGCAGTGATACTAGCCAGAGCAGTGATATTAGACAGAGCAGTGATACTAGCCAGAGCAGTGATACTAGACAGAGCAGTGATACTAGTCAGAGCAGTGATACTAGACAGAGCAGTGATACTATCCAGAGCAGTGATACTATCCAGAGCAGTGATACTAGACAGAGCAGTGATACTAGACAGAGCAGTGATACTAGCCAGAGCAGGGATACTAGACAGAGCAGTGACACTATCCAGACCAGTGACACTAGTAAGAGCAGTGATACCAGCCAGAGCAGTGATACTAGACAGAGCAGTGATACTAGACAGAGCAGTGATACTAGTCAGAGCAGTGATACTAGACAGAGCAGTGATACTAGACAGAGCAGTGATACTATCCAGAGCAGTGAGACTAGCCAGAGCAGTGATACTAGCCAGAGCAGTGATACTAGACAGAGCAGTGAGACTAGCCAGAGCAGTGATACTAGCCAGAGCAGTGATACTAGACAGAGCAGTGATACTAGCCAGAGCAGTGATACTAGACAGAGCAGTGATACTAGACAGAGCAGTGATACTAGACAGAGCAGTGATACTAGTCAGAGCAGTGATACTAGACAGAGCAGTGATACTATCCAGAGCAGTGAGACTAGCCAGAGCAGTGATACTAGCCAGAGCAGTGATACTAGACAGAGCAGTGATACTAGCCAGAGCAGTGATACTAGACAGAGCAGTGATACTAGACAGAGCAGTGATACTAGTCAGAGCAGTGATACTAGACAGAGCAGTGATACTATCCAGAGCAGTGAGACTAGCCAGAGCAGTGATACTAGCCAGAGCAGTGATACTAGACAGAGCAGTGATACTAGCCAGAGCAGTGATACTAGACAGAGCAGTGATACTAGACAGAGCAGTGATACTAGACAGAGCAGTGGTACTAGATAGAGCAGTGATACTAGCCAGAGCAGTGTTACTATCCAGAGCAGTGACACTATACAGAGCAGTGATACTAGACAGAGCAGTGATACTAGCCAGAGCAGTGTTACTAGACAGAGCAGTGATACTATCCAGAGCAGTGACACTAGCCAGAGCAGTGATACTAGACAGAGCAGTGTTACTAGACAGAGCAGTGATACTATCCAGAGCAGTGACACTAGCCAGAGCAGTGATACTAGACAGAGAAGTGGTACTAGACAGAGCAGTGATACTATCCAGAGCAGTGATACTAGACAGAGCAGTGATACTAGACAGAGCAGTGATACTAGCCAGAGCAGTGATACTAGACAGAGCAGTGATACTAGACAAAGCAGGGATACTAGACAGAGCAGTGATACTAGACAGAGCAGTGATACTAGCCAGAGCAGTGATACTAGACAGAGCAGTGACACTATCCAGACCAGTGACACTAGTAAGAGCAGTGATACCAGCCAGAGCAGTGATACCAGACAGAGCAGTGATACTAGCCAGAGCAGTGATACTAGACAGAGCAGTGATACTAGACAGAGCAGTGATACTAGACAGAGCAGTGATACTATCCAGAGCAGTGAGACTAGCCAGAGCAGTGATACTAGCCAGAGCAGTGATACTAGACAGAGCAGTGATACTAGACAGAGCAGTGATACTAGCCAGAGCAGTAATACTAGTCAGAGCAGTGATACTAGACAGAGCAGTGATACTAGCCAGAGCAGTAATACTAGTCAGAGCAGTGATACTAGACAGAGCAGTGATACTAGACAGAGCAGTGATACTAGACAGAGCAGTGATACTAGACAGAGCAGTGGTACTAGTCAGAGCAGTGATACTAGACAGAGCAGTGATACTAGACAGAGCAGTGATACTAGACAGAGCAGTGTTACTAGACAGAGCAGTGATACTTGCCAGAGCAGTGATACTAGTCTGAGCAGTGATACTATCCAGAGCAGTGACACTAGCCAGAGCAGTGATACTAGCCAGAGCAGTGTTACTAGACAGACCAGTGTTACTAGACAGAGCAGTGATACTAGACAGAGCAATGGTACTAGACAGAGCAGTGATACCAGCCAGAGCAGTGATACCAGACAGAGCAGTGATACTATCCAGAGCAGTGGTACTATCCAGAGCAGTGATACTAGACAGAGCAGTGATACTATCCAGAGCAGTGGTACTATCCAGAGCAGTGATACTAGACAGAGCAGTGATACTATCCAGAGCAGTGGTACTATCCAGAGCAGTGATACTAGACAGAGCAGTGATACTAGCCAGAGCAGTAATACTAGTCAGAGCAGTGATACTAGACAGAGCAGTGATACTAGACAGAGCAGTGATACTAGACAGAGCAGTGATACTAGACAGAGCAGTGGTACTAGTCAGAGCAGTGATACTATCCAGAGCAGTGATACTAGCCAGAGCAGTAATACTAGTCAGAGCAGTGATACTAGACAGAGCAGTGATACTAGACAGAGCAGTGATACTAGACAGAGCAGTGATACTAGACAGAGCAGTGATACTAGAAAGAGCAGTAATACTAGTCAGAGCAGTGGTACTAGACAGAGCAGTGGTACTAGCCAGAGCAGTGATACTTGCCAGAGCAGTGACACTAGCCAGAGCAGTGATACTAGCCAGAGCAGTGTTACTAGACAGACCAGTGTTACAAGACAGAGCAGTGATACTAGACAGAGCAATGGTACTAGACAGAGCAGTGATACTTGCCAGAGCAGTGGTACTAGTCAGAGCAGTGATACTAGTCAGAGCAGTGATACTAGTCAGAGCAGTGATACTAGACAGAGCAGTGATACTTGCCAGAGCAGTGGTACTAGCAAGAGCAGTGATACTTGCCAGAGCAGTGACACTAGCCAGAGCAGTGATACTAGCCAGAGCAGTGTTACTAGACAGACCAGTGTTACAAGACAGAGCAGTGATACTAGACAGAGCAGTGGTACTAGACAGAGCAGTGATACTAGACAGAGCAGTGATACTATCAAGAGCAGTGATACTATCCGGAGCAGTGATACTAGACAGAGCAGTGATACTAGACAGAGCAGTGATACTAGACAGAGCAGTGATACTAGACAGAGCAGTGATACTAGACAGAGCAGTGATACTATCCGGAGCAGTGATACTAGTCAGAGCAGCGATACTAGACAGAGCAGTGATACTAGCCAGAGCAGTGATACTAGACAGAGCAGCGATACTAGCCAGAGCAGTGATACTAGACAGAGCAGTGGTACTATCCAGAGCAGTGATACTATCCAGAGCAGTGATACTAGACAGAGCAATGGTACTAGACAGAGCAGTGATACTAGACAGAGCAGTGATACTATCAAGAGCAGCGATACTATCCGGAGCAGTGATACTAGTCAGAGCAGCGATACTAGACAGAGCAGTGATACTAGACAGAGCAGCGATACTAGACAGAGCAGTGATACTAGCCAGAGCAGTGATACTAGACAGAGCAGTGATACTATCCAGAGCAGTGATACTATCCAGAGCAGTGGTACTAGCCAGAGCAGTGATACTAGCCAGAGCAGTGATACTAGCCTGAGCAGTGATACTAGACAGAGCAGTGATACTAGTCAGAGCAGTGATACTAGACAGAGCAGTGATACTAGACAGAGCAGTGATACTAGCCAGAGCAGTGATACTAGACAGAGCAGTGATACTATCCAGAGCAGTGATACTATCCAGAGCAGTGGTACTAGTCAGAGCAGTGATACTAGACAGAGCAGTGATACTAGACAGAGCAGTGATACTAGACAGAGCAGTGTTACTAGACAGAGCAGTGATACTTGCCAGAGCAGTGATACTAGTCTGAGCAGTGATACTATCCAGAGCAGTGACACTAGCCAGAGCAGTGATACTAGCCAGAGCAGTGATACTAGCCAGAGCAGTGTTACTAGACAGACCAGTGTTACTAGACAGAGCAGTGATACTAGACAGAGCAATGGTACTAGACAGAGCAGTGATACCAGCCAGAGCAGTGATACCAGACAGAGCAGTGATACTAGCCAGAGCAGTGATACTAGACAGAGCAGTGATACTATCCAGAGCAGTGGTACTATCCAGAGCAGTGGTACTATCCAGAGCAGTGATACTAGACAGAGCAGTGATACTATCCAGAGCAGTGGTACTATCCAGAGCAGTGATACTAGACAGAGCAGTGATACTATCCAGAGCAGTGGTACTATCCAGAGCAGTGATACTAGACAGAGCAGTGATACTATCCAGAGCAGTGGTACTATCCAGAGCAGTGATACTAGACAGAGCAGTGATACTAGTCAGAGCAGTGATACTAGACAGAGCAGTGATACTAGACAGAGCAGTGATACTATCCAGAGCAGTGAGACTAGCCAGAGCAGTGATACTAGCCAGAGCAGTGATACTAGCCAGAGCAGTGATACTAGCCAGAGCAGTGATACTAGCCAGAGCAGTGATACTAGACAGAGCAGTGATACTAGCCAGAGCAGTGAAACTAGCCAGAGCAGTGATACTAGCCAGAGCATACACAGAATACCCTTAATGACAAAGCAAAAACTGAAATATCACATTTACATAGGTATTCAGACCCTTCACTCATTGTTCATTGTTGAAGCACATTTGGCAGCGATTCCAGCCTTCAGTCGTTTTGGGTATGATGCTACAAGCTCGGCACACCTGTATTTGGGGAGTTTCTCCCAATCCTCTCTGCAGATCCTCTCTGTCAGGATGCATTGATTGCTATTCGATTAACTGGTGGTTAAAACGACTACATTGAAAAGACATCACTGTGTTGTTTTGGTGATTAAACCACTGTTTTCATTACATTTCAATATTTCAATATAAACTCATATTTTAAATTCATGGTTGTGTGGTGAGAGATGTTTACAATCCAGGTTTTGCGTTACAAGTGTGACCAGTTTGGTTTTGAAAATGTACCACATACTTCAAAAAATAGTACCAAAACGGAAAAAAAAACTTGGTCTAAAATTGAATTTAAAGTCACCATAAAATGTACAATTCATTCTGTAGCTTAATATGTGAAATGCCCACTTCCTCTCTTAAGAGTCATCAATCAATCAATCACATTTATTTATATAGCCCTTCGTACATCAGCTGATGTCACGAAGTACTGTACAGAAACCCAGCCTAAAACCCCAAACAGCAAGCAATGCAGGTGTAGAAGCACGGTGGCTAGGAGACCAGGCTGTCTACACACAGTGACACAGTACATCTAGTCTATGAGACCAGGCTGTCTACACACAGTGACACAGTACATCTAGTCTATGAGACCAGGCTGTCTATACACAGTGACACAGTACATCTAGTCTATGAGACCAGGCTGTCTACACACAGTGACACAGTACATCTAGTCTATGAGACCAGGCTGTCTATACACAGTGACACAGTACATCTAGTCTATGAGACCAGGCTGTCTACACACAGTGACACAGTACATCTAGTCTATGAGACCAGGCTGTCTATAAACAGTGACACAGTACATCTAGTCTATGAGACCAGGCTGTCTACACACAGTGACACAGTACATCTAGTCTATGAGACCAGGCTGTCTACATGACACAGTGCATCTAGTCTATGAGACCAGGCTGTCTACACACAGTGACACAGTACATCTAGTCTATGAGACCAGGCTGTCTATACACAGTGACACAGTGCAGAAGAGATACATATTTTTTGGCGCCAACCTGTCACTCAATCATTGAAACTTTTTTGCTATTTTTAAACAGGGACATAAAACAAAAAAGTTTCAAATGAGCGGGCTAATTGTCTTTTTTTTGTTCGCTTACTTGCGTTGTTTGTAACTTATTATTTTGTACATTATGTTGCCGCTACCGTCTCTCATGACCCAAAATAATTTCTAGACATCAGGACTGCGATTTCTCACCACAGACTAACAGAATCCTCTTTTTCCTTTCACGACTTTCACGACTGCAATATCTTCTGCTTCACGAAGTCGTGGCTGAACGACAACAACATCAACAGACAGCTGGCTGGTTATATACGATGTACCGGCAGGATAGAACAGTGGTGTCTGGTAAGACAAGGGGCGGCTGGTTATACGATGTACCGACTGGATAGAACAGCAGCCTCTGGTAAGACAAGGGGCGGCCGTCTATGTATGTTTGTAAACAACAGCTGGTGCATGATATCTAAGGAAGTCTCGAGCTATTGCTCGCCTGAGGTAGAGTTTATCATGATAAGCTGTAGACCAAACTATCTACCTAGAGAGTTTTCATCTGTATTTTTTGAATCTGTTTACATACCACCACAGTCAGAGGCTGGCACTAACACAGCATTGAATGAGCTGTATTCCTCCATAATCAAACAAGAAAACGTTCACCCAGAGGCAGCGCTCCTAGTTGCCGGGGACTTTAATGCAGGGAAACATAAATCCGTTTTACCAAATTTCTATCAGCATGTTAAATGTGCAACCAGAGGGAAAAAACTCTAGACCACCTATACTCCAAACACAAAGCTCTCCCTCGCCCTCCATTTGGAAAAATCTGACCATAATTCTATCCTCCTGATTCCTGCTTACAAGCAAAAATGTAAACAGGAAGCACCAGTGACGAGATCAATAAAAATGTGTTCAGATGAAGCAGATTCTAAGCTACAGGACAGTTTTGCTAGCACTGACTGGAATTTGTTCTGGGATTCCTCCGATGGCATTGAGGAGAACACCACATAAGTCATTGGCTTCAACAATAAGTGCATCGATGACATAACCCAACCAGAAGCCATGGATTACAGGCAGCATCCGCACTGAGCTAAAGGCTAGAGCTGCTGCTTTCAAGGAGCGGGACTCTAACCCTGAAGCTTATAAGAAATCTCGCTATGCTCTCCGACAAACCATCAAACAGGCAAAGCATCAATACAGGACTAAGATGGAATCGTACTACACCGGCTCTGAAGCCGTCGGATGTGGAAGGGCTTGCAACCCATTACAGACCACAAGGGAAATCACAGCGGAAAGCTACCCAGTGACATGAGCCTACCAGACGAGCTAAACTACTTCTATGCTCGCTTCGAGGCATATAACAATGAAACATGCATGAGAGCACCAGCTGTTCCAGAAGACTGTGTGATCACGCTCTCTGCAGCTGATGATAGTAAGAATTTTAAACAGGTCAACATTCACAAGGCCACAGGGCCAGATGGATTACCAGAACGTTTACTGCGAGCATGCGCTGACCAACTGGCAAATGTCTTCCCTGGCATTTTCAACCTCTCCCTGTCCGAGTCTGTAATAGCAACATGTTTTAAGCAGACCACCATAGTCCCTGTGCCAAAGACACTAAGGTAACCTGCCTAAACGACTACCGACCCGTAGCATTCATGTCTGTAGCCATGAAGTGCTTTGAAAGGCTGGTCATGGCTCACATCAACACCATCATCCCAGAAACCAAGCACACCAAGACAGTCCTGAAGAGGGCACAACAAAACATATTCCCCGTCCGACCACAAGGCACTACAGAGGGTAGTGCGAACGGCCAAGTACATCACTTCCTGTCATCCAGGACCTCTATACCAGGCGGTGTCAGAGGAAGGCCCTAAAAATTGTCAAGGACCCCAGCCATCCTAGACATAGACTGTTCTCTCTGCTACCGCATGGCAAGTGGTACCAGAGCGCCAGCTACTTTAATAATGGGAATTGATGGAAATTATGTAAAAATGTACCACTAGCCACTTTAATCAATGCCACTTAATATAATGTTTACATACCCTACATTACTCATCTCATATGTATATGTATATACTGTACTCTATATCATCTACTGCATCTTGCCATCTTTATGTAATACATGTATCACTAGCCACTTTAAACTATGCCACTTTATGTTTACATACCCTACATTACTCATATCATATGTATATACTGTACTCTATACCATCTACTGCATCTTGCCTATGCCGTTCTGTACCATCACTCATTCATATATCTTTATGTACATATTCTTTATCCCTTTACACTTGTGTGTATAAGGTAGTAGTTGTGGAATTGTTAGGTTAGATTACTTGTTGGTTATTACTGCATTGTCGGAACTAGAAGCACAAGCATTTCGCTACACTCGCATTAACATCTGCTAACCATGTGTATGTGACAAATAAAATTTGATTTGATTTGACCTGTTTTTGGCGCATGTGACTAATAACATTTGATTTGAGTTTCACTACTAGCTCAGCACTGGTAATAAACACTAGTGTAGTTTTTCTCTGTTAAGTCAAACAGCAGTTACCTTGTCAGCTATATCAGTCATCTAAAGAGTAGCCAGTTCCGGTTCTGCTTGCTCTACGTCTGGGAGGAAGTACGACTTTTGCTTGTGAGACTTTTTAATATGGGTCAGAAGGGAAATGAAAGTATTAAGTGAGTTATTTACATTTTTCAGTCCTTCGCGACTGCCTGCCAAATACCTGCCCTCACCATCGTTAAGAGAACTGTGGGAAAACAGTGCCTGACAGGCGGGGGCAGAGACACTGTCTACCGGTCGCTCCCGCATCCCAATGGCAGAGCAGGTGGGAGGCTGGGGTGACACCATGTGGTATCTAACTCTCTAGCTTGCTAGGTAGTGAGACGTTGTGCTAGCTCGCTAGTTAGCATGCACATGGTGTCGCCCTGCCTCCCTAATGCTGTTTACCGGAAGAAAAAAAATGTTCCCAACTGGTGGGGGCAAATGACACTGTCTACCAATTGCCCCCTCCTCTCGCTAGCACAGCAGAGTGGGAGGCTGGAACGACACTGTGTGTTAGCTAGCTTGCTAGTTAGGGACACTGTGTGCTAGCTAGCATGCTAGTTAGCTGGCTAGCATAGAGTGTCCTTCTCTCCAGCCTGCCAAACATCTGCACTCCCCGTTGTTAACAGAACTGAGGGAAAACAGTGCCCGATAGGTGGGACACACTGTCTACCGGTGTACTACTAGCTAGCTACCGTTGTTGCCCCGTCTCTTCTTCTGTGGGGTTTATCAGCGACATGTTTTTAAACTTCCCATGCAGTCATAGGTGACCCGATTCAGGAAGCACATGTCACATGTCACGACTTCATAGGTGACCCGATTCAGGAAGCACATGTCACATGTCACGACTTCATAGGTGACCCGATTCAGGAAGCACATGTCACAAGTCACGACTTCACAGGAGAGCCGATTGATAAAAAATGTTTTTTTTAGCTGGCTGGCTCATTAGCTAACGTTACATGACGTGTGTGAACTTACTCTTTGTTTACCTAGCTAGGTTCATTTTTTTTACCTAGCTAGCTATGTCTTTATGTCTTAAGCTAAAGTCTACTGTTAGCTAGCTAGCTAATGTTAGCTGGCTGGTTTCCTAGCTGACATCATTATTCGTATTCCAGAGCCATTTGCTTTTCTAGTTAGAGCCTAACATTGAACCTGGTATGTTAGCTCCCAGCACTGTTGGCACTGTTCATTGTTGTTTAACTAGCTAAAGTTAGCTGGCTGGCTCATTAGCTAACGTTACGTGACATGTGTACCACAACCGTTAAATATGGTCGGGGCCAGTAAACATCTGCAAAAAAGCGTAATGAAATTGTTGCCAGCAGATGTTATCCAAAGGTAAATAAATCATCGGCCAGAGCGTCAATTGTGGGCTCCGAGAACGAAACGAGATGGGTAGGGCTAAAGCGTAAGAGGGTGTGAACGATGCTGAATGGGTGTAGACAAAGAAGAGCTCTTTCACTAGATACCAAAACATTCAAAGGCCATTTCTTCAAAAGTGTATTTACAAGTTGTTCTACTTTCAAAGCAATTACTTTCCCATTGTTGCTCAAATGCAGTGTATGATATACCATTTTTGTAGCTCTGAGTCTCTGCTTTTATGCAATATAAAAAACACAATTTCAAATTTTGCTACATAAGACCGAATCCAGGTGGTGAGTCTCATATGATGACAAACACAAGCAGTATCTTTAACTGCACCGTTTCTAGACAGACAACAGAGGATGTTTTGATAAACAGACTATTAGAATTAGATTATATATTATAACAAACTTTACCTTTTCAGTTAACTTTCATAAAAAATTGTCAAAATTAAAATCTTACCCCCATTTTATACTCCACCACAATTAAAAACACTTGATAAAATGTCAATGTGAACAGAAAGAAATTGTGAAATGCACTCATTTGGGATCTGGTGTTCACTTGGGAATCTCTTTCTTATTGGTCTATTGACTCATTTTGCAGGCCAAAACTCCATCCTGAAATTCCATTTCAAAACTCCATCCTAAAACAGGCAGAAATTTCCAGAGGTCTTTTTTTTACCCCCTTTTCTCTCCAAGGCTCGAGAGGCAAAGGCTGAGTCATGAGTCCTCCGAAACATGACCAGCCAAACTGCGTTTCTTAACACAAACTTAACCTCTTCAGTTAACTGTCATAAAAAAATGCTCAAATTGAGTTTTTAAAAGAATCTTACCCCTATTTTGTGCTCCACCTCCATAATTATAAGTATTAAAAACACTTGATAAGATGTCAATGTGAACAGATTCAATTTGTGAAATGCACTCATTTGGGATCTGGTGTTACACTCAAAGGGCATTATCATCATTTACACACATTCTCAGTATTGTTATTCCAGTATTATTCCAACCTCAGTGTTGGAATATAAATATACACCAGTTATGCTAATTTGGACCACCAGGCTGCTGATGTCATGCTGTCTGTCGTTTTTGTATTTATACTTTTTCATAACGACAAGTTTGATGTCAGACTACAAGTTAATGTTCATGATGTCAATGCGACAACTGTCTCCAGACATGTCAATAGATGTAGTATAAACCAGTCTTTAGTCTTGAAATCTTTGGTTGTTTACTACACTACTGTACTCACTCTGTTTAGCACATGGCCTCACATGTGAATCCTTAAAGAGATGGGTGGGGTCGATACTGAATGGGGGTAGACAAAGAAGAGCTCTCCAGTAGGTGTACCAAAACATTCAAGGCCCATTACCTCAAGTGGTGTTACAAGTTTATCAACTTTCAAAGCAGAATTACTTTCCCATTGTTCCTCAACTGTAGTGTATGATAAACCATTTTCTAGCTCTGAGTCTCTACTTTTATTCAATGTAAAAAAACACAATTAAAAATTTTGCTACGGAAGACCGAATCGAGCCGGTC
The DNA here is from genome assembly GCF_016432855.1 of Salvelinus namaycush. Classification (NCBI taxonomy): domain Eukaryota; kingdom Metazoa; phylum Chordata; class Actinopteri; order Salmoniformes; family Salmonidae; genus Salvelinus; species Salvelinus namaycush. The sequence continues at coordinate 186,214 of NW_024061007.1, forward strand.
GGTCCCAGTTGTCATCTCATTGTTACCTAGGCGCCAACCTGTTACTCAATCATTGAAACGATTTGATATTTTTATGCAGGGACATAAAACGCCAGGCCCGATTCAGATCTAGTGTGATTGAGGCATAAATAGCAGCTTTAGACAACTGTTTTGGCTAGCTCTGGCTCTAACGCTACACCAACTGTGGAAAGCTGTTAGATAGCAATATGATGTTGCTATTGTTACAGCACTATTTACATCATTTAGCAGACACTCTTATCCAGAGCTCGGGTTAAGTGTCTTGTTCAAGGGCACATTGACAGACGTTTCACATCATTTGTTCGGGGATCAGATCCAGAGACCTTTCGTTTACTGACCCAACGCTCTAGGCTACCTGCTGCCGTATCTGACAGATAGCTAGAGGCTAAGGCTGGATGCTAGACCTGAACTGGCTGTGGTAGCTACTAGCTAGCTAGTTCATTCACCTCAGTCGAGACGGGATGAAACATTACAACACTAACGTTACATGTCAGTTTGAGATGGCAGACGTTTTACATGCACCCAGCCTATTGTGTTTTTTTGTTCGCTTATTTGCGTTTGCAACAGTCGAGACGGGATGAAACATTAGCTAACGTTAAATGTCAGTTTCACTACTAGCTCAACAGTGGGAATAAACACTAGTGTAGTTTTTTTCTGTTGAGTCAATCAGTTACCTTGCCAGCTACATCAGACAATTAAAGAGTAGCTGGTTTCTGCTCTGCTTGCTTTTACAACTCAGAGAAAAGTACGACTTTTGCTTGTGAGACTTTTGAATTTGGGTCAAAAGGGTAATAAAAGTATTATCGGATTTATTTTTATTTTTGTACAGTGTCCTTCGCGACCACCTGCCGAACACCTGCACTCACTGTCATTAACAGAACTGTGGGAAAACAGTGCCTGACAGGCGGGGCAGAGGACACTGTCTACTGGTCGCTCCCGCTTCCCGATGGCACAGCAGGTGGGAGGCTGGGGCAGAGGACACTGTCTACTGGTCGCTCCCGCTTCCTGATGTAGATGTAGAACACAGTTATCTAGCTGCTGTGGTGATGACAGTAATACCCAGGATGTAGAACACAGTTATCTATCTGCTGTGGTGATGACAGTAATACTGGAGGAGGTGCTGGGTAAACCCCAGGATGTAGATCACAGTTATCTATCTGCTGTGGTGATGACAGTAATACTGGAGGAGGTGCTGGGTAAACTCCAGGATGTAGAACACGGGTATCTAGCTGCTGTGGTGATGACAGTAATACTGGAGGAGGTGCTGGGTAAACCCCAGGATGTAGAACACAGTTATCTATCTGCTGTGGTGATGACAGTAATACTGGAGGAGGTGCTGGGTAAACCCCAGGATGTAGAACACAGTTATCTAGCTGCTGTGGTGATGACAGTAATACTGGAGGAGGTGCTAGGTAAACCCCAGGATGTAAGACAAAGTTAACTAGCTGCTGTGGTGATGACAGTAATACTGGAGGAGGTGCTGGGTAAACCCAAGGATGTAGAACACAGTTATCTAGCTGCTGTGGTGATGACAGTAATACCCAGGATGTAGAACACAGTTATCTATCTGCTGTGGTGATGACAGTAATACTGGAGGAGGTGCTGGGTAAACCCCAGGATGTAGAACACAGTTATCTATCTGCTGTGGTGATGACAGTAATACTGGAGGAGGTGCTGGGTAAACCCCAGGATGTAGAACACAGGATATAGAGGTAGTATTTTGTCAGGTCTTATCTATTCAGATTCACCAATGTCCCCCTTTCTGAGAACATGGAGACACCAACAAAAGGTTGGTTAAACCCCACAAAGTAGTCGCTCTTTGAAGGATAAATATATATCTCATGGGTTTCATAAAATGGGTTTTATTTAAAATAATGTTGAATACTTAATAATGGGTAGCAATGAAAGGTTAATCAGGTACTTTTCCATACTGAATATGAACTGTTCACACACACACACACTCGATAATATGGTTTATGATGTCAATCAGTTTCTAACATGGTTTATGGGGACCCACCTTTCCCATGGTCCTATCAATGAAATGTCATGTTTTATGTAGAAGCTCCATCTGACTACAGATTGGTTCATAGGATCATACTGAAGTAACCTGGAAACACGTTGATATAATTCTCCTCCTCTAGAGGAGGGCTGGATGGAGGACAACTTCAACCTGAAAACAAACACATATTGTCCACAAACCCTCTCAGGTTGTACAACACATTTAACACAACAGTCAAATGCTTTTTATATCAGTGGTACAACCTGAGTACAGGAACATTAAGGGGAAAAAGACACTGAGTATTCAGGCTGTCATTTCAATAAACTGGAGATTTAGGAAGTTATATTGGTTGGTGGTGACATATGACTTACTTCTCTTTTAGTTCCTAGAGGAGCATAGGGCCTCAACAGCCTCCATGAGGAGCATAGGGCCTCAACAGCCTCCTAGAGGAGCATAGGGCCCCAAAAGCCTCCTAGAGGAGCATAGGGCCTCAACAGCCTCCTAGAAGAGCATAGGTTCTCAACAGCCTCCTAGAGGAGCATAGGGCCTCAACAGCCTCCTTGAGGAGCATAGGACCTCAACAGCCTCCTAGAGGAGCATAGGGCCTCAACAACCTCCTAGAGGAGCATAGGGCCTCAACAGCCTCCTAGAGGAGCATAGGGCCTCAACAACCTCCTAGAGGAGCATAGGGCCTCAACAGCCTCCTAGAGGAGCATAGGGCCTCAACAGCCTCCTAGAGGAGCATAGGGCCTCAACAGCCTCCGAGAGGAGCATAGGGCCTCAACAGCCTCCGAGAGGAGCATAGGGCCTCAACAGCCTCCTAGAGGAGCATAGGGCCTCAACAGCCTCCTAGAGGAGCATAGGGCCTCAACAGCCTCCTAGAGGAGCATAGGGCCTCAACAACCTCCTAGAGGAGCATAGGGCCTCAACAACCTCCTAGAGGAGCATAGGGCCTCAACAGCCTCCTAGAGGAGCATAGGGCCTCAACAGCCTCATAGAGGAGCATAGGGCCTCAACAACGTCATAGAGGAGCATAGGGCCTCAACAGCCTCCTAGAGGAGCATAGGGCCTCAACAGCCTCCTAGAGGAGCATAGGGCCTCAACAGCCTCCTTGAGGAGCATAGGGCCTCAACAACCTCCTAGAGGAGCATAGGGCCTCAACAGCTTCCTAGAGGAGCATAGTGCCTCAACAGCCTCCTAGAGGAGCATAGGGCCTCAACAGCCTCCTAGAGGAGCATAGGGCCTCAACAGCCTCCTAGAGGAGCATAGGGCCTCAACAGCCTCCTAGAGGAGCGTAGGACCTCAACAGCCACCTAGAGGAGCGTAGGACCTCAACAACCTCCTAGAGGAGCGTAGGGCCTCAACAGCCTCCTAGAGGAGCGTAGGGCCTCAACAGCCTCCTAGAGGAGCGTAGGGCCTCAACAGCCTCCTAGAGGAGCGTAGGGCCTCAACAACATCATAGATGAACATAGGGCCTCAACAGCCTCCTAGAGGAGCATAGGGCCTCAACAGCCTCCTAGAGGAGCATAGGGCCTCAACAACCTCCTAGAGGAGCATAGGTCCTCAACAGCCTCCTAGAGGAGCATAGGGCCTCAACAGCCTCCTAGAGGAGCATAGGGCGTCAACCACCTCCTAGAGGAGCATAGGGCCTCAACCACCCCTAGAGGAGCATAGGACCTCAACAGCCTCCTAGAGGAGCATAGGGCCTCAACAGCCTCCTAGAGGAGCATAGGGCCTCAACAGCCTCCTAGAGGAGCATAGGGCCTCAACAGCCTCCTAGAGGAGCATAGGGCCTCAACAGCCTCCTAGAGGAGCATAGGGCCTCAACAACCTCCTAGAGGAGCATAGGGCCTCAACAACCTCCTAGAGGAGCATAGGGCCTCAACAACCTCCTAGAGGAGCATAGGGCCTCAACAACCTCCTAGAGGAGCATAGGGCCTCAACAACCTCCTAGAGGAGCATAGGGCCTCAACAACCTCCTAGAGGAGCATAGGGCCTCAACAACCTCCTAGAGGAGCATAGGGCCTCAACAACCTCCTAGAGGAGCATAGGGCCTCAACAACCTCCTAGAGGAGCATAGGGCCTCAACAGCCTCCTAGAGGAGCATAGGGCCTCAACAGCCTCCTAGAGGAGCATAGGGCCTCAACAGCCTCCTAGAGGAGCATAGGGCCTCAACAGCCTCCTAGAGGAGCATAGGGCCTCAACAGCCTCCTAGAGGAGCATAGGGCCTCAACAGCCTCCTAGAGGAGCATAGGGCCTCAACAGCCTCCTAGAGGAGCATAGGGCCTCAACAGCCTCCTAGAGGAGCATAGGGCCTCAACAACCTCCTAGAGGAGCATAGGGCCTCAACAACCTCCTAGAGGAGCATAGGGCCTCAACAACCTCCTAGAGGAGCATAGGGCCTCAACAGCCTCATAGAGGAGCATAGGGCCTCAACAACCTCCTAGAGGAGCATAGGGCCTCAACAACCTCCTAGAGGAGCATAGGACCTCAACAGCCTCCTAGAGGAGCATAGGACCTCAACAGCCTCCTAGAGGAGCATAGGGCCTCAACAGCCTCCTAGAGGAGCATAGGGCCTCAACAACCTCCTAGAGGAGCATAGGGCCTCAACAGCCTCCTAGAGGAGCATAGGGCCTCAACAGCCTCCTAGAGGAGCATAGGGCCTCAACAGCCTCCTAGAGGAGCATAGGGCCTCAACAACCTCCTAGAGGAGCATATGGCCTCAACAACCTCCTAGAGGAGCATAGAGCCTCAACAACCTCCTAGAGGAGCATAGGGCCTCAACCACCTCCTAGAGGAGCATAGGGCCTCAACAACCTCCTAGAGGAGCATAGGGCCTCAACAACCTCCTAGAGGAGCATAGGGCCTCAACCACCTCCTAGAGGAGCATAGGGCCTCAACCACCTCCTAGAGGAGCATAGGGCCTCAACCACCTCCTAGAGGAGCATAGGGCCTCAACAACCTCCTAGAGGTGCATAGGGCCTCAACAACCTCCTAGAGGAGCATAGGACCTCAACAACCTCCTAGAGGAGCATAGGGCCTCAACAGCCTCCTAGAGGAGCATAGGACCTCAACAACCTCATAGAGGAACATAGGACCTCTGCAACATTGAGGGTCATGGAGACATGTGATGCATGCTGCCCCACCACTACAGTGTACAGTTAGGTCCAGAATTATTGGCACCCTTGATAAAGAAGTGTTCAACGTCATCATGAACTTTACCCAGCAACAGGACATTTTAACCAGAAACCATGATACAGCAACTACACATCAGCACACGGAACCCTCAACCTCTGACCACTGAGAGAAGAACCCAACAGTCTGCCTCCAGTTTGACCATCATTTCCTCCAGTCAGACAACAGGAACTTTCTACCACAACCAATCATCACAACCTCTGAAAGAAAAACACGCCACTCACACAAACTCAGACCCGTCAGAGAAAGAACTGAACGATGTCAAAGATCATCAGTCCCCTACATGACTCAATTACTGAACCAAGTCAAAGATCATCAATCCCCTACATGACTCAATTACTGAACCAAGTCAAAGATCATCAGTCCCCTACATGACTCAATTACTGAACCAAGTCAAAGATCATCAGTCCCCTACATGACTCAATTACTGAACCAAGTCAAAGATCATCAGTCCCCTACATGACTCAGTTACTGAACCAAGTCAAAGATCATCAGTCCCCTACATGACTCAGTTACTGAACCAAGTCAAAGATCATCAGTCCCCTACATGACTCAATTACTGAACCAAGTCAAAGATCATCAATCCCCTACATGACTCAATTACTGAACCAAGTCAAAGATCATCAGTCCCCTACATGACTCAATTACTGAACCAAGTCAAAGATCATCAGTCCCCTACATGACTCAATTACTGAACCAAGTCAAAGATCATCAGTCCCCTACATGACTCAGTTACTGAACCAAGTCAAAGATCATCAGTCCCCTACATGACTCAGTTACTGAACCAAGTCAAAGATCATCAGTCCCCTACATGACTCAATTACTGAACCAAGTCAAAGATCATCAATCCCCTACATGACTCAATTACTGAACCAAGTCAAAGATCATCAGTCCCCTACATGACTCAATTACTGAACCAAGTCAAAGATCATCAATCCCCTACATGACTCAATTACTGAACCAAGTCAAAGATCATCAGTCCCCTACATGACTCAATTACTGAACCAAGTCAAAGATCATCAGTCCCCTACATGACTCAATTACTGAACCAAGTCAAAGATCATCAGTCCCCTACATGAGTCAGTTACTGAACCAAGTCAAAGATCATCAGTCCCCTACATGAGTCAATTACTGAACCAAGTCAAAGATCATCAGTCCCCTACATGACTCAATTACTGAACCAAGTCAAAGATCATCAATCCCCTACATGACTCAATTACTGAACCAAGTCAAAGATCATCAGTCCCCTACATGACTCAATTACTGAACCAAGTCAAAGATCATCCATCCCCTACATGACTCAATTACTGAACCAAGTCAAAGATCATCAGTCCCCTACATGACTCAATTACTGAACCAAGTCAAAGATCATCAGTCCCCTACATGACTCAGTTACTGAACCAAGTCAAAGATCATCAGTCCCCTACATGACTCAGTTACTGAACCAAGTCAAAGATCATCAGTCCCCTACATGACTCAATTACTGAACCAAGTCAAAGATCATCAATCCCCTACATGACTCAATTACTGAACCAAGTCAAAGATCATCAGTCCCCTACATGACTCAATTACTGAACCAAGTCAAAGATCATCAATCCCCTACATGACTCAATTACTGAACCAAGTCAAAGATCATCAGTCCCCTACATGACTCAATTACTGAACCAAGTCAAAGATCATCAGTCCCCTACATGACTCAATTACTGAACCAAGTCAAAGATCATCAGTCCCCTACATGAGTCAGTTACTGAACCAAGTCAAAGATCATCAGTCCCCTACATGAGTCAATTACTGAACCAAGTCAAAGATCATCAGTCCCCTACATGACTCAATTACTGAACCAAGTCAAAGATCATCAGTCCCCTACATGACTCAATTACTGAACCAAGTCAAAGATCATCCATCCCCTACATGAGTCAATTACTGAACCAAGTCAAAGATCATCAATCCCCTACATGAGTCAGTTACTGAACCAAGTCAAAGATCATCAGTCCCCTACATGACTCAATTACTGAACCAAGTCAAAGATCATCAGTCCCCTACATGACTCAATTACTGAACCAAGTCAAAGATCATCAGTCCCCTACATGACTCAATTACTGAACCAAGTCAAAGATCATCAGTCCCCTACATGACTCAATTACTGAACTAAGTCAAATATCATCAGTCCCCTACATGACTCAATTAATGAACCAAGTCAAAGATCATCCATCCCCTACATGAGTCAATTCTGAGGATTCAGTGGATCGTTAGATAGGGTTCAAGTCCGGGCTCTGGCTGGGCCTCTCAAGGACATTCAGAGACTTGTCCCGAAGCCACTCCTGCGTTGTCTTGGCTATGTGCTTAGGGCATTGTCCTGTTGGAAGGTGAACCTTCACCCCAGTCTGAGCTCCTGAGCGCTCTGGAGCAGGTTTTCATCAAGGATGTCTCTGTACTTTGCTCCATTCATCTTTCCCTCGATCCCAACTAGTCTCCCAGTCCCTGCCACTAAAAAACGTCCCCACAGCTTGATGCTGCACCACCATGCTTCACCGTAGGGATGGTGCCACCACCATGCTTCACCGTAGGGATGGTGCCACCACCATGCTTCACCGTAGGGATGGTGCCAGGTTTCCTCCAGACGTGATGCTGCACCACCATGCTTCACCGTAGGGATGGTGCCATGTTTCCTCCAGACGTGATGCTGCCACCACCATGCTTCACCGTAGGGATGGTGCCATGTTTCCTCCAGACGTGATGCTGCCACCACCATGCTTCACCGTAGGGATGGTGCCAGGTTTCCTCCAGACGTGATGCTGCCACCACCATGCTTCACCGTAGGGATGGTGCCAGGTTTCCTCCAAACGTGACTCTTGGCATTCAGGTCAAAGAGTTCAATCTTTGTTTCATCACCAAGCCATGAGGTCGAAGGAATTGTCCGTAGAGCTCCGAGACAGGATTGTGTCAAGGCACCAATCCGCGGAAGGGTACCAGGTAAACAAGACAACACTAAATCCTCTGGTCTTCTAGAACCAAGAGGGTGACCTGCAGGTAAACAAGACACCACTGAATCCTTTGGTATTCTAGAACCAAGATGGTGGCCTGCAGGTAAACAAGACACCACTGAATCCTCTGGTCTTCTAGAACCAAGAGGGTGTCCTGCAGGTAAACAAGACACCACTGAATCCTCTGGTCTTCTAGAACCAAGAGGGTGGCCTGCAGGTAAACAAGACACCACTGAATCCTCTGGTCTTCTAGAACCAAGAGGGTGGCCTGCAGGTAAACAAGACACCACTGAATCGTCTGGTCTTCTAGAACCAAGAGGGTGGCCTGCAGGTAAACAAGACACCACTGAATCCTCTGGTCTTCTAGAACCAAGAGGGTGGCCTGCAGGTAAACAAGACACCACTGAATCCTCTGGTCTTCCTGAACCAAGAGGGTGGCCTGCAGGTAAACAAGACACCACTGAATCCTCTGCAGCTTCTATTAGGGCCAGGAGTTTTCCTGGCTATGTCTCCTGGCAGTAAAAACGTTGTCTCTAGTTATATTAATGCTCACAGAGTGAGTCCATGTAACTTATGTGACTTGTTAAGTACATTTTTACTGGACTATGTATGTTAATGGAATGTGTTCACCCCAATAGCAAAGTTATCAACAACAAAAAACATCCATATCTCTAAATACCATCTTATTAGATGGAGCCATTTCCCCCCATTAGTTTGGGATTCAGACCTGCAGTCATCTTGATTTCAGACACTTTGGAGAAGTGTTCCACAGGCAGTAAATCTATTGTAGAATAAATGGAACCTGGATCCATTTCATTCTATTAACATGGTTTATGTGTTATAGCAGTAATGGGGTTAAACTGATATTAAAATGACAACTCCATAGGTGGTACCAGGTCAGGGGAGTTCATCTCTGCTCCCAGCATCCCTGGGACAGTACTGATCAACATAGCTGACCTGATGCAGAGGTGGACCAGTGATCTTTTCCTCTCAGTGGTGAGACTTGCCCTTCCATTTGACACACCTTTACCTGATGAGATCATACAAGACGTTAAAGGCTTATTGCACGTGGAAACAGACCTGCGTTAAAATAATGTTGAATATTTAATAAGCAGTGTTTGATTGAGTTTGTTGTAATGGAACCAATATAAAAGTCATAAAAGTACAAACAAACCCCGCCCACCTGGAGGACTAAAGGAAATGCTCAAAGTATTTGTAAGATTTCAAATAGTATTTGAATCCAGGGTCGTATTCGTTAGAGAACACTGTAGCAAAACATTTAGCAACACAATTATTTTAGTTCAGTTAGTCCCTCCCTGTTTCAGTTCATTTTCTTCAGTTTGGTGCCTCGTGGATATGATTCAGGTCTCCGTGGAAACATCAATGTAAATTCACCTTTGATTTTTACTCCTCACTTTCTCTTTCAGGTCCATAGGGTTTTACTGCCCCCTGCTGGAGACTGGAGCACACTGCAGTCCCTTTCAGGTCCATAGGGTTTTAATGCCCCCTGCTGGAGACTGGAGCACACTGCAGTCCCTTTCAGGTCCATAGGGTTTTACTGCCCCCTGCTGGAGACTGGAGCACACTGCAGTCCCTGGCTTTCTTTGTGCAGCCGGATGATGAGGCCCTCATCAATACAGGTACTGTATGTAGAACCATAGTAAAGACCAGTATGGACTATCAATACAGGTACTGTATGTAGAACCATAGTAAAGACCAGTGTGGACTATCAATACAGATACTGTATGTAGAACCATAGTAAAGACCAGTATGGACTATCAATACAGGTACTGTATGTAGAACCATAGTAAAGCCCAGTATGGACTATCAATACAGGTACTGTATGTAGAACCATAGTAAAGACCAGTATGGACTATCAATACAGATACTGTATGTAGAACCATAGTAAAGACCAGTATGGACTATCAATACAGGTACTGTATGTAGAACCATAGCAAAGACCAGTATGGACTATCAATACAGGTACTGTATGTAGAACCATAGTAAAGACCAGTATGGACTATCAATACAGGTACTGTATGTAGAACCATAGTAAAGACCAGTATGGACTATCAATACAGGTACTTCACTTCACCAAACACTAAAGCATGATATTGTAATAAATCTACACCCTATTCCCTACGTAGAACACTACTTTAGACTTGGTCAGAAGCACCGTAGGGAATAGGGAACCATTTGGAACAGAGACAGTAATTCCCCTGAACATCTTCCTCTTCCTCATCTGGTTTCTTGAACAGCCCTTCACTCCTCCCCTCTTCCTCCCCTCCTCCCTTTTCATTCTATTCTATCAGCCACACCACTAGCTCACCTCCACACAATACATTTACAAGTTAGACACACCTTGGAAAAAATAACAAAGGAAAACTATTACTAGATGAAGTTTAGTGTTTTTTATTATTTCCCATCACCATAAATCATATTTAATCACTGAACAGTAGCAGACCTAACTTCATCTGTTCCTGACTCTGGATAGTGGATTAAAAAAACCATCAATCTCCAATGATATTAAAGTACTATTCTGAACATTACTGATATACTGAGTGGCAAGTCAAGATATCTGCTGGTTTTATTGTTTGGTCAATAGCACCACCTGCTGGACAGGTTTAATGTTGTTGGACTGAGCAGTATGGGAGAATGAAAGATGACACATTTAGGGCCGGTTTCCTGGACATCTACATTGAACATACTTTTTAGTCCAGGACTAGGATTAATCTGTGTCTGGGAAACCAGTCCATATAGTTTAGTAGAAAGTAAGTGATACCAGCTTGTAGTGGGCTGACTAGTCCTGAATTGTCCTTTAGTTCCTGGACCATTTTCCATGCAGCTCCAGGTGACAGAGAACACATCAATTAGGACCAACAAGCTGATCAATGATACTGAGGAGGATTACATAAAGACAGAAAACCAACTGAGAAAACATATCAATGGTTTTGAATGACAACCAATATACATCAACACCAGACATCATGATTCATGGAAATGTACAAGATTAAAACATTGCATTTACAAAAATATGAATACCTTGAATTTTAATTCATAACATCTTCTGAAGATCAAATCAGTTAAATCATTGTAGATAAAACAGAGCAGAATGAATCATCACATCTGGGGACCATCACCACCAGCATGACTAGTATCTATGTGGACCCTACTACAGTTTAACCAGCTCAGCTATAGACTACACCAGCATGACTAGTCTCTATGTGGACCCTACTACAGTTTAACCAGCTCAGCTATAGACTACACCAGCATGACTAGTATCTATGTGGACCCTACTACAGTTTAACCAGCTCAGCTATAGACTACACCAGCATGACTAGTCTCTATGTGGACCCTACTACAGTTTAACCAGCTCAGCTATAGACTACACCAGCATGACTAGTCTCTATGTGGACCCTACTACAGTTTAACCAGCTCAGCTATAGACTACACCAGCATGACTAGTATCTATGTGGACCCTACTACAGTTTAACCAGCTCAGCTATAGACTACACCAGCATGACTAGTATCTATGTGGACCCTACTACAGTTTAACCAGCTCAGCTATAGACTACACCAGCATGACTAGTATCTATGTGGACACTACTACAGTTTAACTAGCTCAGCTATAGACTACACCAGCATGACTAGTATCTATGTGGACCCTACTACAGTTTAACCAGCTCAGCTATAGACTACACCAGCATGACTAGTATCTATGTGGACCCTACTACAGTTTAACCAGCTCAGCTATAGACTACACCAGCATGACTAGTCTCTATGTGGACCCTACTACAGTTTAACCAGCTCAGCTATAGACTACACCAGCATGACTAGTCTCTATGTGGACCCTACTACAGTTTAACCAGCTCAGCTATAGACTACACCAGCATGACTAGTCTCTATGTGGACCCTACTACAGTTTAACCAGCTTAGCAGTACCATTGAGATGAAACCCAGGATAGAGGGGCTGAGTGAATGTGGTCTGGACTCTGTGGAGGAGGGTCATTGTGTCAGAGACACTGTAGAAGGACAGAGTACCTGCCTTGTGATCCAGGTACACTCCTACTCTGGAGGACTGAGGGCCTGATACTTTAGTCTCAACATGATTGTGTCTGAAACAATAATCACCACTATAGTACTGTAAACTCCAGGACTTGTTATTGTGTCCAAATCCACTATCTGTCCCTGTTCTGCTGATGTCTTTATATGAGACTGCTGTTTTAACCCACTCCCCAGTCCACTCCACCTCCCAGTAACAGCGTCCAGACAGACCATCTCTACACAGAACCTGACAGTAGTTGTTGGTGAATCTGTCTGGATGGTCAGGATATGGTTGGACTTGGCGTGTACGTTTCACCTTTCTGTTCCCTTCAGACAGAGAGAGGAGTGTGTGTGCTGTGTTTGGGTCCAGTGTGAGCTGACAGGAATCTGGGAGAAGAGCAGAGCAGAGACCAATGAGGGGAGTCAGAACAATAAGTTAAGTCAGATACTGTATCTACCCTGTCTTTGATTAGAGCACAGCAGAGATCAAATCAGAGAAATATGAGGAGTCAGATAGATACCCAGTCTTTGATTAGATCTACTATTGCTATATATTTGTAGAGGGATTGTTAGGAGTGTCAGTAAAAAGAGACTGTTAGTTACTTCACAATAAAGAGACTCACATTGTAACAACTGTTCTCTGGTCTTGGGCTCTGGAGGCAGTACAACATCCACTAGATTCACTACAGACACACAAACACATTGACAGAGAGAGGGAATGTTATCATCAGACCATATTCCACATGTATATGACTAGTAGGGAACTTTCAATGGTCTAAAGTTGATGTTCTTATTGTTTTCAACACACCTGTAGTGGAGATCTTGGTCCATTCTCCTTTAAGCAAGTCTTCTAGTTTCTCTCTCAGTTCAGACACAGACTTACTCACATCTCCAAAGTACTGAAGAGGACGGACAACGATGCTGGGTAAGTCTGAAGATACACTGATACTGGAGAGAGACTTGTAACTCTGGAGAGAGACACACATAGTAACCTGGGGAAGGTTTTCTGTAGTATTATAAATGTAAGAGTTCTAAACTTCCTTAATAAGCACAATGTCCTGAGTAAAAGCCAAATTGGATTTATACCAAAACATCGCACAACTGAACATATTTACACCCTACACACCCTGATAGATAAACATGTCCACCAAAATAATACCAAAATATACGCTTGCTTTATCGACTTCCAAAAAGCATTTGATTCTATTTGGCATACAGGACTGTTCTACAAAGTTATTGAAAGTGGTGTAGGGGGTAAAACATATGACATAATTAAATCAATGTATACTGGCAATACGTGCAGCATTAAAATTGGCAAGAAAAGAACAGAATTCTTTAACCAGGGGCGGGGCCTTCGTCAGGGTTGTAATCTGAGCCCTGCACTCTTCAATATTTACATCAACGAATTGGCCACTATTCTAGAAAAATCCTCAGCCTCTGGTGTTAGTCTCCACAATTCAGAGGTTAAATGCCTACTCTTCGCAGATGACCTATGCCTGCTGTCACCCACAGCATATGGCCTACAGCAGAGCCTGGACCTGCTAGAGCAGTACTGCCAGACCTGGGCCCTGGCAGTAAAGCCCAAAAAGACTAAAATAATGATTTTCCAGAGAAGATCCAGATCTCAGGGAATTAGACCAAAGTTCTCAATTGGTACAAAATATATAGAGTACTGCACACACTACAATTACTTAGGTTTAAAAATAAGCTCAACTGGACACCTTAATGAGGCAGTGAATGAACTGAGAGAGAAAGCACGCAGGGCATTCTACGCCATTAAAAAGCAAATTCAAATTGAAATACCTATTAAAATTTGGCTAAAACTAATTGAATATATCATTGAACCAATTGCACTTTATGGCAGCGAGGTGTGGGGTCCACTTGCAAAACAAGATTTCACCAAATGGGACAAACATCCCATTGAAACCCTGCATGCAGAGTTCTGTAAGATTATCCTACATGTCCAGAGGAAAACTACAAACAATGCATGCAGGGCAGAATTAGGCAAATATCCACTAATAATAAAAACTCAAAAAAGAGCAATTAAGTTTTGGAAACATCTAAAATACAGTGACCCCCTCTCATATCATTACCAAGCCCTGCAATGCCAAGAGCTGAGCAAAGAAAAGAGTCCCCTCATCCAGCTGGTCCTGGGGCTGAGTTCACAAACCTGTTCTACTAACACACTGAAGCCTCAGGACCAGAACATCCAATCAATCAGGATAAACCAAATTACAACACAGTCAAAACAAAACTATATTGCTTATTGGGAAACACAAGCACAAACACAAAGCAAAATGCAGTGCTATCTGGCCCTAAATCGACAGTACACCGTGGCTAAATATTTGACCATGGTTACTGATCAAAACCTTAGAAAAACCTTGACAAAGTACAGGCTCAGTGAGCACAGCCTTGCCATTGAGAAGGGTAGACACAGGAAAACCTGGCTCCCTGTAGAGGAAAGACTGTGCAACCACTGCACAACAGCAGAACCCGAGACAGAGCTGCATTTCCTGACAAAATGTCAAAAATACAAAACAATTAGAGAGTGTCATTTCCCCAAATTTGAAACTCTTATTCAAGGTTTCAAAGACCTCTCTGATGAGAGTAGGCTACCCGTCCTGTTGGGGAGGACGCAGAGAGCTGTGGGTTGGCAGCGCACTACATTGCTGCCTGCCATAAGTTGAGGGACAGTGTCTGACAGACCAATCAACCTGCACATGTACTCTACTGTATGTTTATTGTTATTGTTCAATGTATGGTTATTTTGACACTTGGTTATTGTTGTTACTGTTGTCCCGTTGACAATTTTGATTATATTTTTATATTGTAAATAAGCTTTGGCAATATGTACACTGTTACGTCATGCCAATAAAGCAAATTGAATTGAATCGAAAATTGACAGAGAGAGAGAGAGAGACAGAGAGACAGAGACAGAGACAGAGACAGAGACAGAGACAGAGAGAGAGAGAGAGAGAGAGAGAGAGAGAGAGAGAGAGAGAGAGAGAGAGAGAGAGAGAGAGAGAGACGGGGAGAGACAGAGAGGCAGTGAGAGACAGATAGAGAGAGGGACAGAGAGACAGAGAGAGAGAGAGACAGAGAGAGAGACGGGGAGAGACAGAGAGACAGAGAGAGAGAGAGAGACGGGGAGAGAGAGAGACAGAGAGAGAGAGAGAGAGACACAGAGAGAGAGAGAGACGGACAGAGAGAGATAGGGACGGACAGAGAGAGAGAGGGACGGACAGAGAGAGAGAGAGAGAGAGAGAGGGACGGACAGAGAGAGAGAGAGGGACGGACAGAGAGAGAGAGAGGGACGGACAGAGCGAGATAGGGACGGACAGAGCGAGATAGGGACGGACAGAGAGAGAGAGAGAGAGACACAGAGAGAGAGATAGGGACGGACAGAGAGAGATAGGGACGGACAGAGAGAGAGAGAGAGAGGGACAGAGAGAGAGAGAGAGAGAGAGAGAGAGAGAGAGAGAGAGAGAGAGAGAGAGAGAGGGACGGACAGAGAGAGAGACAGAGACAGAGAGACAGACAGGACAACATAATGATGTAGATGAATAGTTTCACATGAAGTTAATTTCATATCACATGTAACAAGACAGTTTAGTTACCTGGAGGAAATGGATGTGATCCTCTGTGTGTGAGAGCTGCTCCAGCTCAGTGCTTCTCTTCCTCAGCTCAGCTATCTCCTGCTTCAGTTGCTCCAGGAGTCCTTCAGCTTGACTCACTTGAGCCTTCTCTTGGGCTCTGATCAGCTCCTTCACCTCAGAGCTCCTTCTCTCAATGGAGCGGATCAGCTCAGTAAAGATCTGATCACTGTCCTCCACTGCTGCCTGTGCAGAGCGCTGTTGAGAGAGAGAGAGAGAGAGAGAGAGAGAGAGAGAGAGAGAGAGAGAGAGAGAGAGAGAGAGAGAGAGACAAAGAGAGAGAGACAGAGAGAGAGACAGAGAGAGAGAGAGACAAAGAGAGAGAGACAGAGAGAGAGAGAGAGAGAGAGAGAAACAGAGAGAGACAAAGAGAGAGAGAGAGAGAGAGAGAGAGACAGTAGGTACAGTAGCCTCTCTGCAACTCATTGAGTCAGAACGCTGCCACCCTGCTCTCCAGGTCCACCAGGCCTTGTCCCCCCTCCTGGACAGACAGGTACAGAACACCTCTTGGTCCTGCTCTACTTTCCTCCCTCCTGG
The DNA here is from genome assembly GCF_016432855.1 of Salvelinus namaycush. Classification (NCBI taxonomy): domain Eukaryota; kingdom Metazoa; phylum Chordata; class Actinopteri; order Salmoniformes; family Salmonidae; genus Salvelinus; species Salvelinus namaycush. The sequence continues at coordinate 202,644 of NW_024061007.1, forward strand.
ACAGACAGGTACAGAACACCTCTTGGTCCTGCTCTACTCTCCTCCCTCCTGGACAGACAGGTACAGAACACCTCTTGGTCCTGCTCTACTCTCCTCCCTCCTGGACAGACAGGTACAGAACACCTATTGGTCCTGCTCTACTCTCCTCCCTCCTGGACAGACAGGTACAGAACACCTCTTGGTCCTGCTCTACTCTCCTCCCTCCTGGACAGACAGGTACAGAACACCTCTTGGTCCTGCTCTACTCTCCTCCCTCCTGGACAGGCAGGTACAGAACACCTCTTGGTCCTGCTCTACTCTCCTCCCTCCTGGTACCCCCTCCAGTAGCCTGCCCCGTAGCAGAGCTAGACCCAGCCTCTGCCCCCTGAGTTCTAGTAGGCTGGACAATAGAACGAGTCCAAACGGCCAAAGAACGTTGTCTGAGCTGGAACACCAGCGAGGCCATAGCAAATGAATTGAAACGAACCTTCACAGAGCCTCTTCTGACTGGAATGATCCTTAGAATTACATTTCCCCTAAATGGCACCAAAAAATTTCTCCCTTTTTATTTGACCACTAAAACCTGTTCTTAGGACGGAACTGGAAAATAACAACTTGTCTCCCCTCCTGGACCGCTTGGTGTTAAGTAGCAGACTAGGTGAAAAATCTGTAAATCGCCTTTTTTAGGCAGATTTAGGCACTTAACCCTGGTGGCTCTGGATAAGAGTGTCTGCTAATTGACTCACATGTAAACTTAAATACAAAGTTAACTAGATATAATGTGTCATTTATAGCCTGAAACAGATAGTAAAACTACATTAAATACAACGTTAACTAGATATCCTTTGTGTCATTTATAGCCTGGTACAGATAGTAAAACTACATTAAATACAACGTTAACTAGATATCATCTGTGTCATTTATAGCCTGGCACAAATAGTAAAACTACATTAAATACAAAGTTAACTAGATATCATTTGTGTCATTTATAGCCTGGCACAGATAGTAAAACTACATTAAATACAACGTTAACTAGATATCATCTGTGTCATTTATAGCCTGGCACAGATAGTAAAACTACATTAAATACAACGTTATCTAGATATCATCGCCACATAACTTATGTGGAATTTAAAAGACACCGTTAACGTTTCCGTTAGCTAGCTCACAACGTCTGTTACACTGTAACTTACCGGCAGCCTCACATAAAAACGTATTGGTTAACAAAGCTTTGATTATGACCAAAGTCTATAGTAGTGAAAAGTCTCTCTCTCTCTCTCTCCCGCCTGCTACTTCTAAATCAGTGTCGGTCCAATAGGGAATGTCCTCTTGGTGTAACGGTCAAGATGTTGGTTTCTCCCACGTTAGACCTGGGTTCATCTCCCGTCAGTTACATTAAACAGTCTATTCTCTGAAAGGGGTCCAGACAGCCTGTTCACAACAGTGGGGTCAGTGGGATTGGATAAGGACCTCTCTCCCTCTCTGATTGGAGGAGAGAAGTGAAATGGTGTGTCTCCTCTGGTCAACAATACTCACCTTGAAAGACTTCACAGCCTGTTGGAGCTCCTTCAGCTCCTTCTCTCTCTCCTGGAATCTCTGCTGGACCTTCTGCTGACTCATCCCCAGCTGCCTCTGTGGAGAATCACTCTTCAATGAGCTATCAAGCTTTATTAGTCCAGTAGATCAATAGTATAGTAATGTGACATAGGACCCATAGAGAGGAAGGCCTACAATCCTGAGGAAGTCCCTTTACAATATGATATTATGTTGCTATGTTAATGATTATAGTTGTTATGGTAGGCCTACATGTATCAAGAGGTTGAGACTGAACTTTGGACTCATAAAAGGCCAGTCAGAATGATAATAGTGTTTGACTTTAGAAAATGGTGATACATTTGGAGAATCTGGGTTAACATATCTATATACTCAAGGTTTATGTTAATATTTGTGGATCCATTTCATTTGAATTCTCTCATATTCAAACAGATTTAGTTCCTACTGTATCTTTAATTCTTTGTTTATCAGACAGTCACCAACAAGTTGTTCTGGTCTTACCTGTTTCTCAGTCCTCTCTGCTGCAGCTGACACTGTATCATGGCCTTTATGTTCATCCATTGTACACAACATACAGATACACTGCTGATCGGTACGACAGTAAACCTCCAGCAGTTTGTCATGATGAGAGCAGATCTTCTCCTGTAGTTGTGCGGTGGCTTTGACCAGCTTGTGCTTCTTGAAAACGGGAGATTCATAGTGAGGTTGGAGGTGAGTCTCACAGTAAGAGGCCAGACACGCCAGACAGGACATGAGGGCTTTCTGCTTTCTGGTCCCAGTGCAGACATCACACACCACATCTCCAGGTCCAGCATAGCACAGAGCAGGAGGGGGAGCAGCCTGGAGTCCTGTCTTCTTCAGTTTCTCCACCATATCAGCCAACATGTTATTTTTCCTCAGATTAGGCCTTGGAGTGAAGGTCTCTCTGCACTGAGGACAGCTATAGACCCCTTTCAGAACATCCTGATCCCAGCAGCCCTCAATACAGATTCTACAGTAATTGTGTCCACAGGCAGTAGTGACCGGCTCCTTCAGTAGATCCAGACAGACAGAACAACAGAACTGGTCCTGGTCCAGCAGAACTCCCTGCTGAGCCATTTTGACGATTTTTCACTTTCACACAGACAGACGACAAAGAGACTCAGATCAGTTACGTTTCCTAAGAAGAGAGTTTGTGGGAGGGGGAGGGACTTTCTGGTTCTGCCAGAGGGGTGGGGTTAGAAGGAGGGAGGGGTTAGAGGAATGGAGGAAGAGAGAGAGGAACTGCATGCAACAGCAAGAGGGAGACAAATAGTTTTGTTCCAAGGTTAGAGCCCTTAACATGCAACAAATGACATAATGAATGTTAAAATGTTGTTAGAGTTGTTAGAATTGTTAGAATATCTGAAGGGTAACAGTTTCTATGAAGTAAGTATCATTATTTTAATGACCTTTATAATGCCTTATAATACACCTATGTGTTCTAATAAGCAATAAGTCCTGCGGAGGTGTGGTATATGGTTAATATACAGTACCACGGATAAGGCCTGAGGAGGTGTGGTATATGGTTAATATACAGCACCATGGATAAGGACTGAGGAGGTGTGGTATATGGTTAATATACAGTACCACGGATAAGGACTGAGGAGGTGTGGTATATGGTTAATATACAGCACCACGGATAAGGACTGAGGAGGTGTGGTATATGGTTAATATACAGCACCATGGATAAGGACTGAGGAGGTGTGGTATATGGTTAATATACAGCACCACGGATAAGGACTGAGAAGGTGTGGTATATGGTTAATATACAGTACCACGGATAAGGACTGAGGAGGTGTGGTATATGGTTAATATACAGTACCACGGATAAGGACTGAGGAGGTGTGGTATATGGTTAATATACAGTACCACGGATAAGGACTGAGGAGGTGTGGTATATGGTTAATATACAGCACCACGGATAAGGCCTGAGGAGGTGTGGTATATGGTTAATATACAGCACCACGGATAAGGACTGAGGAGGTGTGGTATATGGTTAATATACAGCACCACGGATAAGGACTGAGGAGGTGTGGTATATGGTTAATATACAGCACCACGGATAAGGACTGAGGAGGTGTGGTATATGGTTAATATACAGCACCACGGATAAGGACTGAGAAGGTGTGGTATATGGTTAATATACAGTACCACGGATAAGGACTGAGGAGGTGTGGTATATGGTTAATATACAGTACCACGGATAAGGACTGAGGAGGTGTGGTATATGGTTAATATACAGTACCACGGATAAGGACTGAGGAGGTGTGGTATATGGTTAATATACAGCACCACGGATAAGGCCTGAGGAGGTGTGGTATATGGTTAATATACAGCACCACGGATAAGGCCTGAGGAGGTGTGGTATATGGTTAATATACAGCACCACGGATAAGGACTGAGGAGGTGTGGTATATGGTTAATATACAGCACCACGGATAAGGACTGAGGAGGTGTGGTATATGGTTAATATACAGCACCACGGATAAGGACTGAGGAGGTGTGGTATATGGTTAATATACAGCACCACGGATAAGGACTGAGAAGGTGTGGTATATGGTTAATATACAGTACCACGGATAAGGACTGAGGAGGTGTGGTATATGGTTAATATACAGTACCACGGATAAGGACTGAGGAGGTGTGGTATATGGTTAATATACAGTACCACGGATAAGGACTGAGGAGGTGTGGTATATGGTTAATATACAGCACCACGGATAAGGCCTGAGGAGGTGTGGTATATGGTTAATATACAGCACCACGGATAAGGACTGAGGAGGTGTGGTATATGGTTAATATACAGCACCACGGATAAGGACTGAGGAGGTGTGGTATATGGTTAATATACAGCACCACGGATAAGGACTGAGGAGGTGTGGTATTGTTCGCATAAACATATTTATCAGATGTTATTGCAGGTGTAGTGAAATGCTTGTGTTCCTGGCTCCAACAGTGCAGTAATATCTAACATTGCTTGTGTTCCTGGCTCCAACAGTGCAGTAATATCTAACATTGCTTGTGTTCCAGGCTCCAACAGTGCAGTAATATCTAACAATGCTTGTGTTCCTGGCTCCAACAGTGCAGTAATATCTAACAATGCTTGTGTTCCTGGCTCCAACAGTGCAGTAATATCTAACATTGCTTGTGTTCCTGGCTCCAACAGTGCAGTAATATCTAACAATGCTTGTGTTCCTGGCTCCAACAGTGCAGTAATATCTAACAATGCTTGTGTTCCTGGCTCCAACAGTGCAGTAATATCTAACATTGCTTGTGTTCCTGGCTCCAACAGTGCAGTAATATCTAACAATGCTTGTGTTCCTGGCTCCAACAGTGCAGTAATATCTAACATTGCTTGTGTTCCTGGCTCCAACAGTGCAGTAATATCTAACATTGCTTGTGTTCCTGGCTCCAACAGTGCAGTAATATCTAACATTGCTTGTGTTCCTGGCTCCAACAGTGCAGTAATATCTAACAATGCTTGTGTTCCTGGCTCCAACAGTGCAGTAATATCTAACAATGCTTGTGTTCCTGGCTCCAACAGTGCAGTAATATCTAACATTGCTTGTGTTCCTGGCTCCAACAGTGCAGTAATATCTAACAATGCTTGTGTTCCTGGCTCCAACAGTGCAGTAATATCTAACATTGCTTGTGTTCCTGGCTCCAACAGTGCAGTAATATCTAACATTGCTTGTGTTCCTGGCTCCAACAGTGCAGTAATATCTAACATTGCTTGTGTTCCTGGCTCCAACAGTGCAGTAATATCTAACAATGCTTGTGTTCCTGGCTCCAACAGTGCAGTAATATCTAACATTGCTTGTGTTCCTGGCTCCAACAGTGCAGTAATATCTAACATTGCTTGTGTTCCTGGCTCCAACAGTGCAGTAATATCTAACATTGCTTGTGTTCCTGGCTCCAACAGTGCAGTAATATCTAACATTGCTTGTGTTCCTGGCTCCAACAGTGCAGTAATATCTAACATTGCTTGTGTTCCTGGCTCCAACAGTGCAGTAATATCTAACATTGCTTGTGTTCCTGGCTCCAACAGTGCAGTAATATCTAACATTGCTTGTGTTTCTAGCTCCAACAGTGCAGTAATATCTAACTAAATGCTTGTGTTCCTAGCTCCAACAGTGCAGAAATATCTAACATTGCTTGTGTTCCTGGCTCCAACAGTGCAGAAATATCTAACATTGCTTGTGTTCCTGGCTCCAACAGTGCAGTAATATCTAACTAAATGCTTGTGTTCCTGGCTCCAACAGTGCAGTAATATCTAACAATGCTTGTGTTCCTGGCTCCAACAGTGCAGTAATATCTAACATTGCTTGTGTTTCTAGCTCCAACAGTGGAGTAATATCTAACAATGCTTGTGTTCCTGGCTCCAACAGTGCAGTAATATCTAACATTGCTTGTGTTCCTGGCTCCAACAGTGCAGTAATATCTAACATTGCTTGTGTTCCTAGCTCCAACAGTACAGTAATATCTAACAATGCTTGTGTTCCTGGCTCCAACAGTGCAGTAATATCTAACATTGCTTGTGTTCCTAGCTCACAGAGGGCAAATCTAAAAAGTAAAAGAAAATATTAGGAGAAGAGATATGTATATATATATATATATACACACTGTGATGTAATGCATAGACAATTTGGAGTACATCTGTAGTATATATCTGAAGAATAGTATATGTACAGTAGTAGTTAAATAGGACAGGCCTTGACTAGAATACAGTATATACATATGAAGTGGACAGCAGTAGTTAAATAGGACAGGCCTTGACTAGAATACAGTATATACATATGAAGTGGACAGTAGTAGTTAAATAGGATAGGCCTTGACTAGAATACAGTATATACATATGAAGTGGACAGTAGTAGTTAAATAGGACAGGCCTTGACTAGAATACAGTATATACATATGAAGTGGACAGTAGTAGTTAAATAGGACAGGCCTTGACTAGAATACAGTATATACATATGAAGTGGACAGTAGTAGTTATATAGGACAGGCCTTGACTAGAATACAGTATATACATATGAAGTGGACAGTAGTAGTTAAATAGGACAGGCCTTGACTAGAATACAGTATATACATATGAAGTGGACAGTAGTAGTTAAATAGGACAGGCCTTGACTAGAATACAGTATATACATATGAAGTGGACAGTAGTAGTTATATAGGACAGGCCTTGACTAGAATACAGTATATACATATGAAGTGGACAGTAGTAGTTAAATAGGACAGGCCTTGACTAGAATACAGTATATACATATGAAGTGGACAGCAGTAGTCAAATAGGACAGGCCTTGACTAGAATACAGTATATACATATGAAGTGGACAGTAGTAGTTAAATAGTATAGGACTTGACTAGAATACAGTATATACATATGAAGTGGACAGTAGTAGTTATATAGGATAGGCCTTGACTAGAATGCAGTTTGTACATATGAAGTGGACAGCAGTAGTTAAATAGGATAGGCCTTGACTAGAATACAGTATATACATATGAAGTGGGTAAAACAGTACACATTATTAAAGTGACCAGTGATTCCATGACTATGTACACAGGGCAGCAGCCTCTAAGGTGCAGGGTAGAGTAACCGGGTGGTAGCCGTCTAGTGACAGTGACTAAAGTTCAGGACAGGGTAGAGTAACCGGGTGGTAGCCATCTAGTGTCAGTGACTAAAGTTCAGGACAGGGTAGAGTAACCGGGTGGTAGCCGTCTAGTGACAGTGACTAAAGTTCAGGACAGGGTAGAGTAACCGGGTGGTAGTCGTCTAGTGACTTCAATGCCATACAACTCTCCTTCCGTGGCCTCCAACTGCTCTTAAATACAAGTAAAACTAAATGCATGCTCTTCAACCGATCGCTGCCTGCACCTGCCCGCCTGTCCAACATCACTACTCTGGACGGTTCTGACTTAGAATATCTGGACAACTACAAATACCTAGGTGTCTGGTTAGACTGTAAACTCTCCTTCCAGACTCACATCAAACATCTCCAATCCAAAGTTAAATCTAGAATTGGCTTCCTATTCCGCAACAAAGCATCCTTCACTCACGCTGCCAAACACACCCTTGTAAAACTGACCATCCTACCAATCCTCGACTTCGGTGATGTCATTTACAAAATAGCCTCCAAAACCCTACTCAATAAATTGGATGCAGTCTATCACAGTGCCATCCGTTTCGTCACCAAAGCCCCATATACTACCCACCACTGCGACCTGTACACTCTCGTTGGCTGGCCCTCGCTTCATACTCGTCACCAAACCCACTGGCTCCAGGTCATCTACAAGACCCTGCTAGGTAAAGTCCCCCCGTATCTCAGCTCGCTGGTCACCATAGCAGCACCTACCTGTAGCACGCGCTCCAGCAGGTATATCTCTCTGGTCACCCCCAAAACCAATTCTTCCTTTGGCCGCCTCTCCTTCCAGTTCTCTGCTGCCAATGACTGGAACGAACTACAAAAATCTCTGAAACTGGAAACACTTATCTCCCTCACTAGCTTTAAGCACCAGCTGTCAGAGCAGCTCATAGATTACTGCACCTGTACATAGCCCATCTATAATTTAGCCCAAACAACTACCTCTTTACCTACTGTATTTATTTATTTATTTTGCTCCTTTGCACCCCATTATTTCTATCTCTACTTTGCACATTCTTCCACTGCAAACCAACCATTCCAGTGTTTTTACTTGCTATATTGTATTTACTTCGCCACCATGGCCTTTTTTATATTTTTATTTATTTATATATATATTTTGTTTGCCTTCACCTCCCTTATATCACCTCACTTGCTCACATTGTATATAGACTTATTTTTCACTGTATTATTGACTGTATGTTTGTTTTACTCCATGTGTAACTATGTGTTGTTGTATGTGTCGAACTGCTTTGCTTTATCTTGGCCAGGTCGCAATTGTAAATGAGAAAGTGTTCTCAACTTGCCTACCTGGTTAAATAAAGGTGAAAAAAAATGAGACCTTTCTAGGTACCTGGATCCCTGGTCTACAGTATCTCTGCTTTTAGCTGGTCTCTTAGTGATAATGAGATCTTTCTAGGTACATGGATCCCTGGTCTACAGTATCTCTGCTTTTAGCTGGTCTCTTAGTGATAATGAGACCTTTCTAGGTACATGGATCCCTGGTCTACAGTATCTCTGCTTTTAGCTGGTCTCTTAGTGATAATGAGACCTTTCTAGGTACCTGGATCCCTGGTCTACAGTATCTCTGCTTTTAGCTGGTCTCTTAGTGATAATGAGATCTTTCTAGGTACCTGGATCCCTGGTCTACAGTATCTCTGCTTTTAGCTGGTCTCTTAGTGATAATGAGATCTTTCTAGGTACCTGGATCCCTGGTCTACAGTATCTCTGCTTTTAGCTGGTCTCTTAGTGATAATGAGATCTTTCTAGGTACATGGATCCCTGGTCTACAGTATCTCTGCTTTTAGCTGGTCTCTTAGTGATAATGAGATCTTTCTAGGTACCTGGATCCCTGGTCTACAGTATCTCTGCTTTTAGCTGGTCTCTTAGTGATAATGAGACCTTTCTAGGTACATGGATCCCTGGTCTACAGTATCTCTGCTTTTAGCTGGTCTCTTAGTGATAATGAGATCTTTCTAGGTACCTGGATCCCTGGTCTACAGTATCTCTGCTTTTAGCTGGTCTCTTGGTGATAATGAGATCTTTCTAGGTACATGGATCCCTGGTCTACAGTATCTCTGCTTTTAGCTGGTCTCTTAGTGATAATGAGACCTTTCTAGGTACATGGATCCCTGGTCTACAGTATCTCTGCTTTTAGCTGGTCTCTTAGTGATAATGAGATCTTTCTAGGTACATGGATCCCTGGTCTACAGTATCTCTGCTTTTAGCTGGTCTCTTAGTGATAATGAGACCTTTCTAGGTACATGGATCCCTGGTCTACAGTATCTCTGCTTTTAGCTGGTCTCTTAGTGATAATGAGACCTTTCTAGGTACATGGATCCCTGGTCTACAGTATCTCTGCTTTTAGCTGGTTTCTTAGTGATAATGAGATCTTTCTAGGTACATGGATCCCTGGTCTACAGTATCTCTGCTTTTAGCTGGTCTCTTAGTGATAATGAGACCTTTCTAGGTACATGGATCCCTGGTCTACAGTATCTCTGCTTTTAGCTGGTCTCTTAGTGATAATGAGATCTTTCTAGGTACATGGATCCCTGGTCTACAGTATCTCTGCTTTTAGCTGGTCTCTTAGTGATAATGAGATCTTTCTAGGTACATGGATCCCTGGTCTACAGTATCTCTGCTTTTAGCTGGTCTCTTAGTGATAATGAGATCTTTCTAGGTACATGGATCCCTGGTCTACAGTATCTCTGCTTTTAGCTGGTCTCTTAGTGATAATGAGACCTTTCTAGGTACATGGATCCCTGGTCTACAGTATCTCTGCTTTTAGCTGGTCTCTTAGTGATAATGAGACCTTTCTAGGTACATGGATCCCTGGTCTACAGTATCTCTGCTTTTAGCTGGTCTCTTAGTGATAATGAGACCTTTCTAGGTACATGGATCCCTGGTCTACAGTATCTCTGCTTTTAGCTGGTCTCTTAGTGATAATGAGACCTTTCTAGGTACATGGATCCCTGGTCTACAGTATCTCTGCTTTTAGCTGGTCTCTTAGTGATAATGAGACCTTTCTAGGTACATGGATCCCTGGTCTACAGTATCTCTGCTTTTAGCTGGTCTCTTAGTGATAATGAGACCTTTCTAGGTACATGGATCCCTGGTATACAGTATCTCTGCTTTTAGCTGGTCTCTTAGTGATAATGAGACCTTTCTAGGTACATGCATCCCTGGTCTACAGTATCTCTGCTTTTAGCTGGTCTCTTTGTGATAATGAGACCTTTCTAGGTACATGGATCCCTGGTCTACAGTATCTCTGCTTTTAGCTGGTCTCTTAGTGATAATGAGATCTTTCTAGGTACATGGATCCCTGGTCTACAGTATCTCTGCTTTTAGCTGGTCTCTTAGTGATAATGAGATCTTTCTAGGTATATGGATCCCTGGTCTACAGTATCTCTGCTTTTAGCTGGTCTCTTAGTGATAATGAGACCTTTCTAGGTACATGGATCCCTGGTCTACAGTATCTCTGCTTTTAGCTGGTCTCTTAGTGATAATGAGATCTTTCTAGGTATATGGATCCCTGGTCTACAGTATCTCTGCTTTTAGCTGGTCTCTTAGTGATAATGAGATCTTTCTAGGTATATGGATCCCTGGTCTACAGTATCTCTGCTTTTAGCTGGTCTCTTAGTGATAATGAGACCTTTCTAGGTACATGGATCCCTGGTCTACAGTATCTCTGCTTTTAGCTGGTCTCTTAGTGATAATGAGACCTTTCTAGGTACCTGGATCCCTGGTCTACAGTATCTCTGCTTTTAGCTGGTCTCTTAGTGATAATGAGATCTTTCTAGGTACATGGATCCCTGGTCTACAGTATCTCTGCTTTTAGCTGGTCTCTTAGTGATAATGAGACCTTTCTAGGTACATGGATCCCTGGTCTACAGTATCTCTGCTTTTAGCTGGTCTCTTAGTGATAATGAGACCTTTCTAGGTACATGGATCCCTGGTCTACAGTATCTCTGCTTTTAGCTGGTCTCTTAGTGATAATGAGATCTTTCTAGGTACATGGATCCCTGGTCTACAGTATCTCTGCTTTTAGCTGGTCTCTTAGTGATAATGAGATCTTTCTAGGTACATGGATCCCTGGTCTACAGTATCTCTGCTTTTAGCTGGTCTCTTAGTGATAATGAGATCTTTCTAGGTACATGGATCCCTGGTCTACAGTATCTCTGCTTTTAGCTGGTCTCTTAGTGATAATGAGACCTTTCTAGGTACATGGATCCCTGGTCTACAGTATCTCTGCTTTTAGCTGGTCTCTTAGTGATAATGAGATCTTTCTAGGTACATGGATCCCTGGTCTACAGTATCTCTGCTATTAGCTGGTCTCTTAGTGATAATGAGACCTTTCTAGGTACCTGGATCCCTGGTCTACAGTATCTCTGCTTTTAGCTGGTCTCTTAGTGATAATGAGACCTTTCTAGGTACATGGATCCCTGGTCTACAGTATCTCTGCTTTTAGCTGGTCTCTTAGTGATAATGAGACCTTTCTAGGTACATGGATCCCTGGTCTACAGTATCTCTGCTTTTAGCTGGTCTCTTAGTGATAATGAGATCTTTCTAGGTACATGGATCCCTGGTCTACAGTATCTCTGCTATTAGCTGGTCTCTTAGTGATAATGAGACCTTTCTAGGTACATGGATCCCTGCTCTACAGTATCTCTGCTTTTAGCTGGTCTCTTAGTGATAATGAGACCTTTCTAGGTACATGGATCCCTGGTCTACAGTATCTCTGCTTTTAGCTGGTCTCTTAGTGATAATGAGATCTTTCTAGGTACATGGATCCCTGGTCTACAGTAGCTCTGCTTTTAGCTGGTCTCTTAGTGATAATGAGACCTTTCTAGGTACATGGATCCCTGGTCTACAGTATCTCTGCTTTTAGCTGGTCTCTTATTGATAATGAGACCTTTCTAGGTACATGGATCCCTGGTCTACAGTATCTCTGCTTTTAGCTGGTCTCTTAGTGATAATGAGATCTTTCTAGGTACATGGATCCCTGGTCTACAGTATCTCTGCTTTTAGCTGGTCTCTTAGTGATAATGAGACCTTTCTAGGTACATGGATCCCTGGTCTACAGTATCTCTGCTTTTAGCTGGTCTCTTAGTGATAATGAGATCTTTCTAGGTACATGGATCCCTGGTCTACAGTATCTCTGCTTTTAGCTGGTCTCTTAGTGATAATGAGACCTTTCTAGGTACATGGATCCCTGGTCTACAGTATCTCTGCTTTTAGCTGGTCTCTTATTGAAAATGAGACCTTTCTAGGTACATGGATCCCTGGTCTACAGTATCTCTGCTTTTAGCTGGTCTCTTAGTGATAATGAGACCTTTCTAGGTACATGGATCCATGGTCTACAGTATCTCTGCTTTTAGCTGGTCTCTTAGTGATAATGAGACCTTTCTAGGTACATGGATCCCTGGTCTACAGTATCTCTGCTTTTAGCTGGTCTCTTAGTGATAATGAGACCTTTCTAGGTATATGGATCCCTGGTCTACAGTATCTCTGCTTTTAGCTGGTCTCTTAGTGATAATGAGACCTTTCTAGGTACATGGATCCCTGGTCTACAGTATCTCTGCTTTTAGCTGGTCTCTTAGTGATAATGAGACCTTTCTAGGTATATGGATCCCTGGTCTACAGTATCTCTGCTTTTAGCTGGTCTCTTAGTGATAATGAGACCTTTCTAGGTACATGGATCCCTGGTCTACAGTATCTCTGCTTTTAGCTGGTCTCTTAGTGATAATGAGACCTTTCTAGGTACATGGATCCCTGGTCTACAGTATCTCTGCTTTTAGCTGGTCTCTTAGTGATAATGAGACCTTTCTAGGTACATGGATCCCTGGTCTACAGTATCTCTGCTTTTAGCTGGTCTCTTAGTGATAATGAGACCTTTCTAGGTACATGGATCCCTGGTCTACAGTATCTCTGCTTTTAGCTGGTCTCTTAGTGATAATGAGATCTTTCTAGGTACATGGATCCCTGGTCTACAGTATCTCTGCTTTTAGCTGGTCTCTTAGTGATAATGAGATCTTTCTAGGTACATGGATCCCTGGTCTACAGTATCTCTGCTTTTAGCTGGTCTCTTAGTGATAATGAGACCTTTCTAGGTACATGGATCCCTGGTCTACAGTATCTCTGCTTTTAGCTGGTCTCTTAGTGATAATGAGACCTTTCTAGGTACCTGGATCCCTGGTCTACAGTATCTTTGCTTTTAGCTGGTCTCTTAGTGATAATGATACCTTTCTAGGTACCTGGATCCCTGGTCTACAGTATCTTTGCTTTTAGCTGGTCTCTTAGTGATAATGAGATCTTTCTAGGTACATGGATCCCTGGTCTACAGTATCTCTGCTTTTAGCTGGTCTCTTATTGAAAATGAGACCTTTCTAGGTACATGGATCCCTGGTCTACAGTATCTCTGCTTTTAGCTGGTCTCTTAGTGATAATGAGACCTTTCTAGGTACATGGATCCCTGGTCTACAGTATCTCTGCTTTTAGCTGGTATCTTAGTGATAATGAGATCTTTCTAGGTACCTGGATCCCTGGTCTACAGTATCTCTGCTTTTAGCTGGTCTCTTAGTGATAATGAGATCTTTCTAGGTACCTGGATCCCTGGTCTACAGTATCTCTGCTTTTAGCTGGTCTCTTAGTGATAATGAGATCTTTCTAGGTACATGGATCCCTGGTCTACAGTATCTCTGCTTTTAGCTGGTCTCTTAGTGATAATGAGATCTTTCTAGGTACCTGGATCCCTGGTCTACAGTATCTCTGCTTTTAGCTGGTCTCTTAGTGATAATGAGACCTTTCTAGGTACATGGATCCCTGGTCTACAGTATCTCTGCTTTTAGCTGGTCTCTTAGTGATAATGAGATCTGTCTAGGTACCTGGATCCCTGGTCTACAGTATCTCTGCTTTTAGCTGGTCTCTTAGTGATAATGAGATCTTTCTAGGTACATGGATCCCTGGTCTACAGTATCTCTGCTTTTAGCTGGTCTCTTAGTGATAATGAGATCTTTCTAGGTACCTGGATCCCTGGTCTACAGTATCTCTGCTTTTAGCTGGTCTCTTAGTGATAATGAGATCTTTCTAGGTACATGGATCCCTGGTCTACAGTATCTCTGCTTTTAGCTGGTCTCTTAGTGATAATGAGATCTTTCTAGGTACCTGGATCCCTGGTCTACAGTATCTCTGCTTTTAGCTGGTCTCTTAGTGATAATGAGACCTTTCTAGGTACATGGATCCCTGGTCTACAGTATCTCTGCTTTTAGCTGGTCTCTTAGTGATAATGAGATCTTTCTAGGTACCTGGATCCCTGGTCTACAGTATCTCTGCTTTTAGCTGGTCTCTTAGTGATAATGAGATCTTTCTAGGTACATGGATCCCTGGTCTACAGTATCTCTGCTTTTAGCTGGTCTCTTAGTGATAATGAGACCTTTCTAGGTACATGGATCCCTGGTCTACAGTATCTCTGCTTTTAGCTGGTCTCTTAGTGATAATGAGATCTTTCTAGGTACATGGATCCCTGGTCTACAGTATCTCTGCTTTTAGCTGGTCTCTTAGTGATAATGAGACCTTTCTAGGTACATGGATCCCTGGTCTACAGTATCTCTGCTTTTAGCTGGTCTCTTAGTGATAATGAGACCTTTCTAGGTACATGGATCCCTGGTCTACAGTATCTCTGCTTTTAGCTGGTTTCTTAGTGATAATGAGATCTTTCTAGGTACATGGATCCCTGGTCTACAGTATCTCTGCTTTTAGCTGGTCTCTTAGTGATAATGAGACCTTTCTAGGTACATGGATCCCTGGTCTACAGTATCTCTGCTTTTAGCTGGTCTCTTAGTGATAATGAGATCTTTCTAGGTACATGGATCCCTGGTCTACAGTATCTCTGCTTTTAGCTGGTCTCTTAGTGATAATGAGATCTTTCTAGGTACATGGATCCCTGGTCTACAGTATCTCTGCTTTTAGCTGGTCTCTTAGTGATAATGAGATCTTTCTAGGTACATGGATCCCTGGTCTACAGTATCTCTGCTTTTAGCTGGTCTCTTAGTGATAATGAGACCTTTCTAGGTACATGGATCCCTGGTCTACAGTATCTCTGCTTTTAGCTGGTCTCTTAGTGATAATGAGACCTTTCTAGGTACATGGATCCCTGGTCTACAGTATCTCTGCTTTTAGCTGGTCTCTTAGTGATAATGAGACCTTTCTAGGTACATGGATCCCTGGTCTACAGTATCTCTGCTTTTAGCTGGTCTCTTAGTGATAATGAGACCTTTCTAGGTACATGGATCCCTGGTCTACAGTATCTCTGCTTTTAGCTGGTCTCTTAGTGATAATGAGACCTTTCTAGGTACATGGATCCCTGGTCTACAGTATCTCTGCTTTTAGCTGGTCTCTTAGTGATAATGAGACCTTTCTAGGTACATGGATCCCTGGTCTACAGTATCTCTGCTTTTAGCTGGTCTCTTAGTGATAATGAGACCTTTCTAGGTACATGCATCCCTGGTCTACAGTATCTCTGCTTTTAGCTGGTCTCTTTGTGATAATGAGACCTTTCTAGGTACATGGATCCCTGGTCTACAGTATCTCTGCTTTTAGCTGGTCTCTTAGTGATAATGAGATCTTTCTAGGTACATGGATCCCTGGTCTACAGTATCTCTGCTTTTAGCTGGTCTCTTAGTGATAATGAGATCTTTCTAGGTATATGGATCCCTGGTCTACAGTATCTCTGCTTTTAGCTGGTCTCTTAGTGATAATGAGACCTTTCTAGGTACATGGATCCCTGGTCTACAGTATCTCTGCTTTTAGCTGGTCTCTTAGTGATAATGAGATCTTTCTAGGTATATGGATCCCTGGTCTACAGTATCTCTGCTTTTAGCTGGTCTCTTAGTGATAATGAGATCTTTCTAGGTATATGGATCCCTGGTCTACAGTATCTCTGCTTTTAGCTGGTCTCTTAGTGATAATGAGACCTTTCTAGGTACATGGATCCCTGGTCTACAGTATCTCTGCTTTTAGCTGGTCTCTTAGTGATAATGAGACCTTTCTAGGTACCTGGATCCCTGGTCTACAGTATCTCTGCTTTTAGCTGGTCTCTTAGTGATAATGAGATCTTTCTAGGTACATGGATCCCTGGTCTACAGTATCTCTGCTTTTAGCTGGTCTCTTAGTGATAATGAGATCTTTCTAGGTACATGGATCCCTGGTCTACAGTATCTCTGCTTTTAGCTGGTCTCTTAGTGATAATGAGATCTTTCTAGGTACATGGATCCCTGGTCTACAGTATCTCTGCTTTTAGCTGGTCTCTTAGTGATAATGAGATCTTTCTAGGTACATGGATCCCTGGTCTACAGTATCTCTGCTTTTAGCTGGTCTCTTAGTGATAATGAGACCTTTCTAGGTACATGGATCCCTGGTCTACAGTATCTCTGCTTTTAGCTGGTCTCTTAGTGATAATGAGACCTTTCTAGGTACATGGATCCCTGGTCTACAGTATCTCTGCTTTTAGCTGGTCTCTTAGTGATAATGAGACCTTTCTAGGTACATGGATCCCTGGTCTACAGTATCTCTGCTTTTAGCTGGTCTCTTAGTGATAATGAGACCTTTCTAGGTACATGGATCCCTGGTCTACAGTATCTCTGCTTTTAGCTGGTCTCTTAGTGATAATGAGACCTTTCTAGGTACATGGATCCCTGGTCTACAGTATCTCTGCTTTTAGCTGGTCTCTTAGTGATAATGAGACCTTTCTAGGTACATGGATCCCTGGTCTACAGTATCTCTGCTTTTAGCTGGTCTCTTAGTGATAATGAGACCTTTCTAGGTACATGGATCCCTGGTCTACAGTATCTCTGCTTTTAGCTGGTCTCTTAGTGATAATGAGATCTTTCTAGGTACATGGATCCCTGGTCTACAGTATCTCTGCTATTAGCTGGTCTCTTAGTGATAATGAGACCTTTCTAGGTACATGGATCCCTGCTATACAGTATCTCTGCTTTTAGCTGGTCTCTTAGTGATAATGAGACCTTTCTAGGTACCTGGATCCCTGGTCTACAGTATCTCTGCTTTTAGCTGGTCTCTTAGTGATAATGAGACCTTTCTAGGTACATGGATCCCTGGTCTACAGTATCTCTGCTTTTAGCTGGTCTCTTAGTGATAATGAGACCTTTCTAGGTACATGGATCCCTGGTCTACAGTATCTCTGCTTTTAGCTGGTCTCTTAGTGATAATGAGATCTTTCTAGGTACATGGATCCCTGGTCTACAGTATCTCTGCTATTAGCTGGTCTCTTAGTGATAATGAGACCTTTCTAGGTACATGGATCCCTGCTCTACAGTATCTCTGCTTTTAGCTGGTCTCTTAGTGATAATGAGACCTTTCTAGGTACATGGATCCCTGGTCTACAGTATCTCTGCTTTTAGCTGGTCTCTTAGTGATAATGAGATCTTTCTAGGTACATGGATCCCTGGTCTACAGTAGCTCTGCTTTTAGCTGGTCTCTTAGTGATAATGAGACCTTTCTAGGTACATGGATCCCTGGTCTACAGTATCTCTGCTTTTAGCTGGTCTCTTATTGATAATGAGACCTTTCTAGGTACATGGATCCCTGGTCTACAGTATCTCTGCTTTTAGCTGGTCTCTTAGTGATAATGAGATCTTTCTAGGTACATGGATCCCTGGTCTACAGTATCTCTGCTTTTAGCTGGTCTCTTAGTGATAATGAGACCTTTCTAGGTACATGGATCCCTGGTCTACAGTATCTCTGCTTTTAGCTGGTCTCTTAGTGATAATGAGATCTTTCTAGGTACATGGATCCCTGGTCTACAGTATCTCTGCTTTTAGCTGGTCTCTTAGTGATAATGAGACCTTTCTAGGTACATGGATCCCTGGTCTACAGTATCTCTGCTTTTAGCTGGTCTCTTATTGAAAATGAGACCTTTCTAGGTACATGGATCCCTGGTCTACAGTATCTCTGCTTTTAGCTGGTCTCTTAGTGATAATGAGACCTTTCTAGGTACATGGATCCCTGGTCTACAGTATCTCTGCTTTTAGCTGGTCTCTTAGTGATAATGAGACCTTTCTAGGTACATGGATCCCTGGTCTACAGTATCTCTGCTTTTAGCTGGTCTCTTAGTGATAATGAGACCTTTCTAGGTACATGGATCCCTGGTCTACAGTATCTCTGCTTTTAGCTGGTCTCTTAGTGATAATGAGACCTTTCTAGGTATATGGATCCCTGGTCTACAGTATCTCTGCTTTTAGCTGGTCTCTTAGTGATAATGAGACCTTTCTAGGTACATGGATCCCTGGTCTACAGTATCTCTGCTTTTAGCTGGTCTCTTAGTGATAATGAGACCTTTCTAGGTACATGGATCCCTGGTCTACAGTATCTCTGCTTTTAGCTGGTCTCTTAGTGATAATGAGACCTTTCTAGGTACATGGATCCCTGGTCTACAGTATCTCTGCTTTTAGCTGGTCTCTTAGTGATAATGAGACCTTTCTAGGTACATGGATCCCTGGTCTACAGTATCTCTGCTTTTAGCTGGTCTCTTAGTGATAATGAGATCTTTCTAGGTACATGGATCCCTGGTCTACAGTATCTCTGCTTTTAGCTGGTCTCTTAGTGATAATGAGATCTTTCTAGGTACATGGATCCCTGGTCTACAGTATCTCTGCTTTTAGCTGGTCTCTTAGTGATAATGAGACCTTTCTAGGTACATGGATCCCTGGTCTACAGTATCTCTGCTTTTAGCTGGTCTCTTAGTGATAATGAGACCTTTCTAGGTACCTGGATCCCTGGTCTACAGTATCTTTGCTTTTAGCTGGTCTCTTAGTGATAATGAGACCTTTCTAGGTACCTGGATCCCTGGTCTACAGTATCTTTGCTTTTAGCTGGTCTCTTAGTGATAATGAGACCTTTCTAGGTACATGGATCCCTGGTCTACAGTATCTCTGCTTTTAGCTGGTCTCTTAGTGATAATGAGACCTTTCTAGGTACATGGATCCCTGGTCTACAGTATCTCTGCTTTTAGCTGGTCTCTTAGTGATAATGAGATCTTTCTAGGTACATGGATCCCTGGTCTACAGTATCTCTGCTTTTAGCTGGTCTCTTAGTGATAATGAGATCTTTCTAGGTACATGGATCCCTGGTCTACAGTATCTCTGCTTTTAGCTGGTCTCTTAGTGATAATGAGACCTTTCTAGGTACATGGATCCCTGGTCTACAGTATCTCTGCTTTTAGCTGGTCTCTTAGTGATAATGAGACCTTTCTAGGTACATGGATCCCTGGTCTACAGTATCTCTGCTTTTAGCTGGTCTCTTAGTGATAATGAGATCTTTCTAGGTACATGGATCCCTGGTCTACAGTATCTCTGCTTTTAGCTGGTCTCTTAGTGATAATGAGACCTTTCTAGGTACATGGATCCCTGGTCTACAGTATCTCTGCTTTTAGCTGGTCTCTTATTGAAAATGAGACCTTTCTAGGTACATGGATCCCTGGTCTACAGTATCTCTGCTTTTAGCTGGTCTCTTAGTGATAATGAGACCTTTCTAGGTACATGGATCCCTGGTCTACAGTATCTCTGCTTTTAGCTGGTATCTTAGTGATAATGAGACCTCTCTAGGTACATGGATCCCTGGTCTACAGTATCTCTGCTTTTAGCTGGTCTCTTAGTGATAATGAGATCTTTCTAGGTACATGGATCCCTGGTCTACAGTATCTCTGCTTTTAGCTGGTCTCTTAGTGATAATGAGACCTTTCTAGGTACATGGATCCCTGGTCTACAGTATCTCTGCTTTTAGCTGGTCTCTTATTGAAAATGAGACCTTTCTAGGTACATGGATCCCTGGTCTACAGTATCTCTGCTTTTAGCTGGTCTCTTAGTGATAATGAGACCTTTCTAGGTACATGGATCCCTGGTCTACAGTATCTCTGCTTTTAGCTGGTCTCTTAGTGATAATGAGACCTTTCTAGGTACATGGATCCCTGGTCTACAGTATCTCTGCTTTTAGCTGGTCTCTTAGTGATAATGAGATCTTTCTAGGTACATGGATCCCTGGTCTACAGTATCTCTGCTTTTAGCTGGTCTCTTAGTGATAATGAGATCTTTCTAGGTACATGGATCCCTGGTCTACAGTATCTCTGCTTTTAGCTGGTATCTTAGTGATAATGAGATCTTTCTAGGTACATGGATCCCTGGTCTACAGTATCTCTGCTTTTAGCTGGTCTCTTAGTGATAATGAGATCTTTCTAGGTACATGGATCCCTGGTCTACAGTATCTCTGCTTTTAGCTGGTCTCTTAGTGATAATGAGATCTTTCTAGGTACATGGATCCCTGGTCTACAGTATCTCTGCTTTTAGCTGGTCTCTTAGTGATAATGAGATCTTTCTAGGTACATGGATCCCTGGTCTACAGTATCTCTGCTTTTAGCTGGTCTCTTAGTGATAATGAGATCTTTCTAGGTACATGGATCCCTGGTCTACAGTATCTCTGCTTTTAGCTGGTCTCTTAGTGATAATGAGATCTTTCTAGGTACATGGATCCCTGGTCTACAGTATCTCTGCTTTTAGCTGGTCTCTTAGTGATAATGAGACCTTTCTAGGTACATGGATCCCTGGTCTACAGTATCTCTGTTTTTAGCTGGTCTCTTAGTGATAATGAGATCTTTCTAGGTACATGGATCCCTGGTCTACAGTATCTCTGTTTTTAGCTGGTCTCTTAGTGATAATGAGATCTTTCTAGGTACATGGATCCCTGGTCTACAGTATCTCTGCTTTTAGCTGGTCTCTTAGTGATAATGAGATCTTTCTAGGTACATGGATCCCTGGTCTACAGTATCTCTGCTTTTAGCTGGTCTCTTAGTGATAATGAGACCTTTCTAGGTACATGGATCCCTGGTCTACAGTACCTCTGCTTTTAGCTGGTCTCTTAGTGATAATGAGATCTTTCTAGGTACATGGATCCCTGGTCTACAGTATCTCTGTTTTTAGCTGGTCTCTTAGTGATAATGAGATCTTTCTAGGTACATGGATCCCTGGTCTACAGTATCTCTGCTTTTAGCTGGTCTCTTAGTGATAATGAGATCTTTCTAGGTACATGGATCCCTGGTCTACAGTATCTCTGCTTTTACCTGGTCTCTTAGTGATAATGAGACCTTTCTAGGTACATGGATCCCTGGTCTACAGTATCTCTGCTTTTAGCTGGTCTCTTAGTGATAATGAGACCTTTCTAGGTACATGGATCCCTGGTCTACAGTATCTCTGCTTTTAGCTGGTCTCTTAGTGATAATGAGACCTTTCTAGGTACATGGATCCCTGGTCTACAGTATCTCTGCTTTTAGCTGGTCTCTTAGTGATAATGAGACCTTTCTAGGTACATGGATCACTGGTCTACAGTATCTCTGCTTTTAGCTGGTCTCTTAGTGATAATGAGATCTTTCTAGGTACATGGATCCCTGGTCTACAGTATCTCTGCTTTTAGCTGGTCTCTTAGTGATAATGAGATCTTTCTAGGTACATGGATCCCTGGTCTACAGTATCTCTGCTTTTAGCTGGTCTCTTAGTGATAATGAGACCTTTCTAGGTACATGGATCCCTGGTCTACAGTATCTCTGCTTTTAGCTGGTCTCTTAGTGATAATGAGACCTTTCTAGGTACATGGATCCCTGGTCTACAGTATCTCTGCTTTTAGCTGGTCTCTTAGTGATAATGAGACCTTTCTAGGTACATGGATCCCTGGTCTACAGTATCTCTGCTTTTAGCTGGTCTCTTAGTGATAATGAGATCTTTCTAGGTACATGGATCCCTGGTCTACAGTATCTCTGCTTTTAGCTGGTCTCTTAGTGATAATGAGACCTTTCTAGGTACATGGATCCCTGGTCTACAGTATCTCTGCTTTTAGCTGGTCTCTTAGTGATAATGAGACCTTTCTAGGTACATGGATCCCTGGTCTACAGTATCTCTGCTTTTAGCTGGTCTCTTAGTGATAATGAGACCTTTCTAGGTACATGGATCCCTGGTCTACAGTATCTCTGCTTTTAGCTGGTCTCTTAGTGATAATGAGATCTTTCTAGGTACATGGATCCCTGGTCTACAGTATCTCTGCTTTTAGCTGGTCTCTTAGTGATAATGAGATCTTTCTAGGTACATGGATCCCTGGTCTACAGTTTCTCTGCTTTTAGCTGGTCTCTTAGTGATAATGAGACCTTTCTAGGTACATGGATCCCTGGTCTACAGTATCTCTGCTTTTAGCTGGTCTCTTAGTGATAATGAGATCTTTCTAGGTACATGGATCCCTGGTCTACAGTATCTCTGCTTTTAGCTGGTCTCTTAGTGATAATGAGATCTTTCTAGGTACATGGATCCCTGGTCTACAGTATCTCTGCTTTTAGCTGGTCTCTTAGTGATAATGAGACCTTTCTAGGTACATGGATCCCTGGTCTACAGTATCTCTGCTTTTAGCTGGTCTCTTAGTGATAATGAGACCTTTCTAGGTACATGGATCCCTGGTCTACAGTATCTCTGCTTTTAGCTGGTCTCTTAGTGATAATGAGACCTTTCTAGGTACATGGATCCCTGGTCTACAGTATCTCTGCTTTTAGCTGGTCTCTTAGTGATAATGAGACCTTTCTAGGTACATGGATCCCTGGTCTACAGTATCTCTGCTTTTAGCTGGTCTCTTAGTGATAATGAGATCTTTCTAGGTACATGGATCCCTGGTCTACAGTATCTCTGCTTTTAGCTGGTCTCTTAGTGATAATGAGATCTTTCTAGGTACATGGATCCCTGGTCTACAGTTTCTCTGCTTTTAGCTGGTCTCTTAGTGATAATGAGACCTTTCTAGGTACATGGATCCCTGGTCTACAGTATCTCTGCTTTTAGCTGGTCTCTTAGTGATAATGAGATCTTTCTAGGTACATGGATCCCTGGTCTACAGTATCTCTGCTTTTAGCTGGTCTCTTAGTGATAATGAGATCTTTCTAGGTACATGGATCCCTGGTCTACAGTATCTCTGCTTTTAGCTGGTCTCTTAGTGATAATGAGACCTTTCTAGGTACATGGATCCCTGGTCTACAGTATCTCTGCTTTTAGCTGGTCTCTTAGTGATAATGAGACCTTTCTAGGTACATGGATCCCTGGTCTACAGTATCTCTGCTTTTAGCTGGTCTCTTAGTGATAATGAGACCTTTCTAGGTACATGGATCCCTGGTCTACAGTATCTCTGCTTTTAGCTGGTCTCTTAGTGATAATGAGACCTTTCTAGGTACATGGATCCCTGGTCTACAGTTTCTCTGCTTTTAGCTGGTCTCTTATTGATAATGAGACCTTTCTAGGTACATGGATCCCTGGTCTACAGTTTCTCTGCTTTTAGCTGGTCTCTTAGTGATAATGAGATCTTTCTAGGTACATGGATCCCTGGTCTACAGTATCTCTGCTTTTAGCTGGTCTCTTAGTGATAATGAGATCTTTCTAGGTACATGGATCCCTGGTCTACAGTATCTCTGCTTTTAGCTGGTCTCTTAGTGATAATGAGATCTTTCTAGGTACATGGATCCCTGGTCTACAGTATCTCTGCTTTTAGCTGGTCTCTTAGTGATAATGAGACCTTTCTAGGTACATGGATCCCTGGTCTACAGTATCTCTGCTTTTAGCTGGTCTCTTAGTGATAATGAGACCTTTCTAGGTACATGGATCCCTGGTCTATCTGTCTGTTCTAACTCCATGTTGTGCTGCACCTTGAGTTTTCCTCGTCCCTGAAAAACATCAGCATCTGCATCCTCAACATGAGTCATTTCACCATATGAACCCGTTTCACTAGACCCAGTAAGTCACATGACTTTAACCCAATGATGGCTGTTTTTCCTCCCTTTACTATGACAACCTGAACCTTGTGAGATGTCTCATCTCCCTCCAGCACCAATGTTCATGTCCCTGAAGTGACAATTGCTTCACCACAGTAATCTTTCAGTCTTCTCCTTTGTGTTGTGTTCTCCACTGGTTTTACCTGTAACCGTAACGATTCAGTCTCTGGAATGATGTTGACCTGTGATCCAGGGTCACGTTTGAACACAATGTCAGTTCCATTAGTCTTGTAGGTAGCAGTCCAGTCCTCCTCTGGTCCTGTAAGTGTGACTGTTCCCACAAAGAGGTCACCCAAGGACCCCTCACTGTACTCGTTGTCACCGCTGTTGTCCTGGTCCTAGTTGACACAGTGTACTGTATTTTGTTGTCTCCACTGTTGTCCTGGTCCTAGTTGACACAGTGTACTGTATTTTAATGTCTCCGCTGTTGTCCTGGTCCTAGTTGACACAGTGTACTGTATGTTGTTGTCTCCACTGTTGTCCTGGTCCTAGTTGACACAGTGTACTGTATGTTGTTGTCTCCTCTGTTGTCCTGGTCCTAGTTGACACAGTGTACTGTATGTTGTTGTCTCCACTGTTGTCCTGGTCCTAGTTGACACAGTGTACTGTATGTTGTTGTCTCCACTGTTGTCCTGGTCCTAGTTGACACAGTGTACTGTATGTTGTTGTCTCCACTGTTGTCCTGGTCCTAGTTGACACAGTGTACTGTATGTTGTTGTCTCCACTGTTGTCCTGGTCCTAGTTGACACAGTGTACTGTATGTTGTTGTCCTGGTCCTAGTTGACACAGTGTACTGTATGTTGTTGTCTCCACTGTTGTCCTGGTCCTAGTTGACACAGTGTACTGTATGTTGTTGTCTCCACTGTTGTCCTGGTCCTAGTTGACACAGTGTACTGTATTTTGTTGTCTCCGCTGTTGTCCTGGTCCTAGTTGACACAGTGTACTGTATGTTGTTGTCTCCTCTGTTGTCCTGGTCCTAGTTGACACAGTGTACTGTATGTTGTTGTCTCCACTGTTGTCCTGGTCCTAGTTGACACAGTGTACTGTATGTTGTTGTCTCCACTGTTGTCCTGGTCCTAGTTGACACAGTGTACTGTATGTTGTTGTCTCCACTGTTGTCCTGGTCCTAGTTGACACAGTGTACTGTATGTTGTTGTCACCGCTGTTGTCCTGGTCCTAGTTGACACAGTGTACTGTATGTTGTTGTCTCCACTGTTGTCCTGGTCCTAGTTGACACAGTGTACTGTATTTTGTTGTCTCCACTGTTGTCCTGGTCCTAGTTGACACAGTGTACTGTATGTTGTTGTCTCCACTGTTGTCCTGGTCCTAGTTGACACAGTGTACTGTATGTTGTTGTCTCCACTGTTGTCCTGGTCCTAGTTGACACAGTGTACTGTATGTTGTTGTCTCCGCTGTTGTCCTGGTCCTAGTTGACACAGTGTACTGTATGTTGTTGTCTCCGCTGTTGTCCTGGTCCTAGTTGACACAGTGTACTGTATGTTGTTGTCTCCACTGTTGTCCTGGTCCTAGTTGACACAGTGTACTGTATGTTGTTGTCTCCTCTGTTGTCCTGGTCCTAGTTGACACAGTGTACTGTATGTTGTTGTCTCCACTGTTGTCCTGGTCCTAGTTGACACAGTGTACTGTATGTTGTTGTCTCCACTGTTGTCCTGGTCCTAGTTGACACAGTGTACTGTATGTTGTTGTCTCCACTGTTGTCCTGGTCCTAGTTGACACAGTGTACTGTATGTTGTTGTCTCCACTGTTGTCCTGGTCCTAGTTGACACAGTGTACTGTATGTTGTTGTCTCCACTGTTGTCCTGGTCCTAGTTGACACAGTGTACTGTATGTTGTTGTCTCCGCTGTTGTCCTGGTCCTAGTTGACACAGTGTACTGTATGTTGTTGTCTCCGCTGTTGTCCTGGTCCTAGTTGACACAGTGTACTGTATGTTGTTGTCTCCACTGTTGTCCTGGTCCTAGTTGACACAGTGTACTGTATGTTGTTGTCTCCGCTGTTGTCCTGGTCCTAGTTGACACAGTGTACTGTATGTTGTTGTCTCCTCTGTTGTCCTGGTCCTAGTTGACACAGTGTACTGTATGTTGTTGTCTCCACTGTTGTCCTGGTCCTAGTTGACACAGTGTACTGTATGTTGTTGTCTCCACTGTTGTCCTGGTCCTAGTTGACACAGTGTACTGTATGTTGTTGTCTCCACTGTTGTCCTGGTCCTAGTTGACACAGTGTACTGTATGTTGTTGTCTCCTCTGTTGTCCTGGTCCTAGTTGACACAGTGTACTGTATGTTGTTGTCTCCTCTGTTGTCCTGGTCCTAGTTGACACAGTGTACTGTATGTTGTTGTCTCCACTGTTGTCCTGGTCCTAGTTGACACAGTGTACTGTATGTTGTTGTCTCCACTGTTGTCCTGGTCCTAGTTGACACAGTGTACTGTATGTTGTTGTCTCCTCTGTTGTCCTGGTCCTAGTTGACACAGTGTACTGTATGTTGTTGTCTCCACTGTTGTCCTGGTCCTAGTTGACACAGTGTACTGTATGTTGTTGTCTCCACTGTTGTCCTGGTCCTAGTTGACACAGTGTACTGTATGTTGTTGTCTGAATTTGAGTGAGAAGTGGTTCTTCATGCCACAGTTGCTCCTGCACTGTGAGGTCTGTGTTCTCCTCCACAGTATATAGTGATGTACCTGAATAGTATATAGTGATGTACCTGAATAGTACCTGAATAGTATACAGTATATAGTGATGTACCTGAATAGTATACAGTATATAGTGCTGTACCTGAATAGTATACAGTATATAGTGATGTACCTGAATAATATACAGTATATAGTGCTGTACCTGAATAGTATACAGTATATAGTGATGTACCTGAATAATATACAGTATATAGTGATGTACCTGAATAGTATACAGTATATAGTGCTGTACCTGAATAGTATACAGTATATAGTGATGTACCTGTACCTGAATAGTATACAGTATATAGTACTGTACCTGAATAGTATACAGTATACAGTATATAGTGCTGTACCTGAATAATATACAGTATATAGTGCTGTACCTGAATGGTATACAGTATATAGTGCTGTACCTGAACCTGAATAGTATACAGTATATAGTGATGTACCTGAATAGTATACAGTATATAGTGATGTACCTGAATAATATACAGTATATAGTGATGTACCTGAATAGTATACAGTATATAGTGATGTACCTGAATAGTATACAGTATATAGTGATGTACCTGAATAATATACAGTATATAGTGATGTACCTGAATAATATACAGTATATAGTGATGTACCTGAATAGTATACAGTATATAGTGATATACCGGAATAGTATACAGTATATAGTGATGTACCTGAATAATATACAGTATGTAGTGATGTACCTGAATAGTATACAGTATATAGTGATGTACCTGTACCTGAATAATATACAGTATACAGTATATAGTACTGTACCTGAATAGTATACAGTATACAGTATATAGTGATGTACCTGAATAGTATACAGTATATAGTGATGTACCTGTACCTGAATAGTATACAGTATATAGTGCTGTACCTGAATAGTATACAGTATATAGTGCTGTACCTGAACCTGAATAGTATACAGTATATAGTGATGTACCTGAATAGTATACAGTATATAGTGATGTACCTGAATAGTATACAGTATATAGTGATGTACCTGAATAGTATACAGTATATAGTGCTGTACCTGAATAGTATACAGTATATAGTGATGTACCTGAATAGTATACAGTATATAGTGATGTACCTGAATAGTAGACAGTATATAGTGATGTACCTGAATAGTATACAGTATATAGTGCTGTACCTGAATAGTATACAGTATATAGTGCTGTACCTGAATAGTATACAGTATATAGTGATGTACCTGAATAGTATACAGTATATAGTGATGTACCTGAATAGTATACAGTATATAGTGATGTACCTGAATAGTATACAGTATATAGTGATGTACCTGAATAGTATACAGTATATAGTGATGTACCTGAATAGTATACAGTATATAGGGATGTACCTGAATAGTATACAGTATATAGTACTGTACCTGAATAGTATACAGTATATAGTGCTGTACCTGAATAGTATACAGTATATAGGGATGTACCTGAATAGTATACAGTATATAGTACTGTACCTGAATAGTATACAGTATATAGTGATGTACCTGAATAGTATACAGTATATAGTACTGTACCTGAATAGTATACAGTATATAGGGATGTACCTGAATAGTATACAGTATATAGTACTGTACCTGAATAGTATACAGTATATAGGGATGTACCTGAATAGTATACAGTATATAGTACTGTACCTGAATAGTATACAGTATATAGGGATGTACCTGAATAGTATACAGTATATAGTACTGTACCTGAATAGTATACAGTATATAGGGATGTACCTGAATAGTATACAGTATATAGTACTGTACCTGAATAGTATACAGTATATAGTGATGTACCTGAATAGTATACAGTATATAGTACTGTACCTGAATAGTATACAGTATATAGTGATGTACCTGAATAGTATACAGTATATAGTACTGTACCTGAATAGTATACAGTATATAGTGATGTACCTGAATAGTATACAGTATATAGTACTGTACCTGAATAGTATACAGTATATAGGGATGTACCTGAATAGTATACAGTATATAGTACTGTACCTGAATAGTATACAGTATATAGTACTGTACCTGAATAGTATACAGTATATAGGGATGTACCTGAATAGTATACAGTATATAGTACTGTACCTGAATAGTATACAGTATATAGGGATGTACCTGAATAGTATACAGTATATAGGGATGTACCTGAATAGTATACAGTATATAGTACTGTACCTGAATAGTATACAGTATATAGGGATGTACCTGAATAGTATACAGTATATAGTACTGTACCTGAATAGTATACAGTATATAGTACTGTACCTGAATAGTATACAGTATATAGTGATGTACCTGAATAGTATACAGTATATAGTACTGTACCTGAATAGTATACAGTATATAGTGATGTACCTGAATAGTATACAGTATATAGTACTGTACCTGAATAGTATACAGTATATAGTGATGTACCTGAATAGTATACAGTATATAGGGATGTACCTGAATAGTATACAGTATATAGTACTGTACCTGAATAGTATACAGTATATAGTGCTGTACCTGAATAGTATACAGTATATAGTGCTGTACCTGAATAGTATACAGTATATAGTACTGTACCTGAATAGTATACAGTATATAGTGCTGTACCTGAACAAACTCGTTCCCATTAATAATAAAATACTCGGCCTGCAGTTGTTTCACCTGGTCGTTGTTTCTCAAAGGCACCAGGTAAATGTGTTTCATAGATACCTGGTGCCTCTTCAAAAGGAGGGAGATTGATGGTAGGTAAATGTGTTTCATAGATACCTGGTGCCTCTTCAAAAGGAGGGAGATTGATGGTAGGCTGATGGACGCCACGTTGGCAAAGGTGTTCGTTCTCCTCAATGTCCTGCTTCATTTCAGACAGCCGTATGTCCTTCCTGTCCCTCACCATTTCCTCCACTGTCCACTCCTGCTGGTCAGTATATCATTCCTGACCCTCACAATTTCCTCCACTGTCCTCTCCTGCTGGTCAGTATATCATTCCTGTCCCTCACCATTTCCTCCACTGTCCACTCCTGCTGGTCAGTATATCATTCCTGTCCCTCACCATTTCCTCCACTGTCCACTCCTGCTGGTCAGTATATCATTCCTGTCCCTCACCATTTCTTCCACTGTCCTCTCCTGCTGGTCAGTATATCATTCCTGTCCCTCACCATTTCCTCCACTGTCCACTCCTGCTGGTCAGTATATCATTCCTGTCCCTCACCATTTCCTCCACTGTCCTCTCCTGCTGGTCAGTATATCATTCATGTCCCTCACCATTTCTTCCACTGTCCACTCCTGCTGGTCAGTATATCATTCCTGTCCCTCACCATTTCCTCCACTGTCCACTCCTGCTGGTCAGTCAGCACACGACCACCACCATGGGGTCTCCTGTCTATTCTGAGGGTAGAACAGAGTTTACTGTCAATAGATCATACTGGAACAATCCTGGAACATGTTTAGTTGACATGCATTACAATATGTCATTTCCTGTAAATGTAAAGGTAAAGCATAGGTCACATCCTGCTGACTTCCCGTTTGTCTTAGTGAAATGTTCTCATGATGGAATAGACAGTTGATCTTTTCAGATTGGGGTGAACTAATGTGTCGGCCTCTGTCATGGTAAGACCTCTGTTGACCACATGATCAAGGACGATGGACTTCATTAGATACAACAGTTCCCTGCCGCCTGCCTCCATCTCTCTGATGTCCACCTCTCTGAGGCTCCTTACAGAGGGCTTCATTAGATACAACAGTTCCCTGCCGCCTGCCTCCATCTCTCTGATGTCCACCTCTCTGAGGCTCCTTACAGAGGGCTTCATGTTTTGACTTTGTACTAAGAGTTGTGAAATGTAGCTTTCCTTCTCTACTCCTCACAAATGTAAAAGCATTGGATTGGTGTTGACATGGGGTAGAGGGAGTTTACATATACCAGTCATTTCCTTTAAATCCATGAAGGGAAGTGGACAAGTTCACACTTAGAAAGGAGAGATAATTGTTACACACCCCATGTGTTCTGATAACTACAGGAATGAAACCATATTGAGGTTGTCTGCTTTCTACACACACACACACACACACACACACACACACACACACACACACACACACACACACACACACACACACGGAGAGAGAGGCAGACATAGAACATCAGGTAAAGTTGTGGAGATGAGGGAATATGTGATCGGAACCCCTCCAGTCTGGTTAACCACAGTCAGGTCCAGTATGGACTATCAATACAAGTCCCCATTTAGAATGTGACCCAGTTCAATGGGTCTGATCAGAACTCCTCCAGTCTGGTTAACCAGTCAGGTCCAGTATGGACTATCAATACAAGTCCCCATTCAGAATGTGACCCAGTTCAATGGGTCTGAACAGAACTGGGGGATGTCAGACATGAAGTTGTCTCAACACAACTGGAATATCATTAGTTTGTGATTCATTGTTAATGGATTTTCAATCAGGAACACAGAGGAACAACCTGACAACACACATGACAACATAACAATAAAAACAAAGGGGGAGGAAACCCCTAAAGTCATGACCATATTGTCATGTTGTAATGACAGGGAGAAACAATCTAACATCTACAACACTACTTTACACCTGGTTATAAGAAGCCTAGTGCACTACGCAGGGAATAGGGAGCTATTTGGAACAGAAACACTAACTCCTGGATGAAAATCTCTCTCTCCCTCATCTGTCTGATATATCTGCCCATTTCCCCTCCCCTCCTCCCTTTTCATTCTATTCTATCAGCCACACCACTAGCTCACCTCCACACAATACATTTACAAGTTAGACACACCTTGGAATAAATAACAAAGGAAAACTATTACTAGATGAAGTTTAGTGTTTTTGATTATTTCCCATCACCATAAATCATATTTAATCACTGAACAGTAGCAGACCTAACTTCATCTGTTCCTGACTCTGGATAGTGGATTAAAAAGACCATCAATCTCCAATGATATTAAAGTACTATTCTGAACATTACTGATATACTGAGTGGCAAGTCAAGATATCTGCTGGTTTTATTGTTTGGTCAATAACACCACCTGCTGGACAGGTTTAATGTTGCTGGACTGAGCAGTATGGGAGGATGAAAGATGACACATTTAGGGACGGTTTCCTGGACATCTACATTGAACATACTTTTTAGTCCAGGACTAGGATTAATCTGTGTCTGGGAAACCAGTCCATATAGTTTAGTAGAAAGTAAGTGATACCAGCGTGTAGTGGGCTGACTAGTCCTGAATTGTCCTTTAGTTCCTGGACCATTTTCCATGCAGCTCCAGGTGACAGAGAACACATCAATTAGGACCAACAAGCTGATCAATGATACTGAGGAGAATTACATAGAGACAGAGAACCAACTGAGAAAACATATCAATGGTTCTGAATGACAACCAATATACATCAACACCAGACATCATGATTCATGGAAATGTACAAGATTAAAACATTGCAATTACACAAATATGAAAACATTGAATTATAATTCATAACATCTTCTGATGATCAAATCAGTTAAATCATTGTAGATAAAACAGAGCAGAATGAATCATCACATCTGGGGACCATCACCACCA